>NW_027527920.1:13643193-13688078 GCF_008692635.1 Crocuta crocuta | reverse complement strand
TGAGCAGGGGAGGGTCAGAGAGAGAGGGAGTCACAGACTGAAACAGGCTCCAGGCTCTGAGCTGGCAGTCAGCACAGAGCCCGACGCGGGGCCCGAACCCACGAACCGCGAGATCATGACCTAAGCGAAAGTCGGACGCCTAACCGACTAAGCCACCCAGGCGCCCCTATTCTCTACTTTCTGAATGGTCTATCCACAATGAGTGGTAAGGATAACATGGAAATAAGGTTTAATTTGGGAAATAAATAGGCAAGGAAATTTGTCATTGTTGCTAGGGGTGGCCAGCAGACAGATGAAAGGCTTATGATCTGGCAAATCCACATTAGCCACATTCCTTTCAGGGCTAGGGTTAGATCTGGGCGTGTTGGCAGCTCAAGAAACCACCTTTCCATTTTTTTTAAAAAAATATTTTTAACAGTTATTTAGTTTTGAGAGACAGAGACAGATTGCAAGTGAGGGGAGGGCAGAGACAGAGGGAGACACAGAATCTGAAGCAGGCTCCAGGCCCTGAGCTGTCAGCACAGATGTGAGGCTAAAACCTATGATGTGTGAGATCATGACCTGAGCTGAGTCAGATGCTTAACTGACTCAGCCACCCAGGCACCCCTCGCCTTTCCATTTCTAACTCTGAGTTAAATTTCTGTATGGGGTGAGGGGTTGGGCAGTATCTAACCTGAATCAAAATTCTCAGGGAGGTGCCTATAAATAATCACCTGAGCTGGGAACACAGACCGTACTTTGCCCGTCATTGCAGAGCCCAATTGCCTATGGATGAGAAGAGTCGCTCAGACAAAGATCTGGAACCAAGTGAGCTGAAATGCTGAAGTGGGGACTTTGGAGCTCCGCAAAGAAGTGGCCAGAATATCCAGGGAGTTACTCTGCAGTGGCAGGACATAAGATGATGGCCCTGAGGAAGACGCTGGCAGGGAGCCCGCAGGGTCCCAGCAGGGTCCCAGTGGGGAGAGACTGGGGTGGGGGCTTGGCTAGGACACAACTTTTGTCAGACCTGAAGCCTATACCTGAGAAGTGTGTGATGGCTTTATGTTTCTTGTATTTCTTTTGTCTATTTCCTTTTGGTCTTCCTGGGCATCTGCTGTCTTCAAGGCCAGTCAGTCTTGAGCTATTGCCTGGGCTGTAGCACACAGCCTGGGCTGTAACAAGAGGGCTGAAGCAGAACAGGTATGTCCTTGCAGTGGAGCACATTGGCAGAAACAGCAAACCAAGTGGGCTTAGCCCCTGCCAGTCCCTTTTGGAAAAAGCCAACCGAAGACTTCTTCTATCCACATCACTTGGTTATGGCCAAAAGACCATTTAAAGAAGTCTTCTGAGTAACTTTTAAATTTATATATAAAACCACACGGCCAGGGTGCCTGGGTGGCTCAGTCGATAAGTGTCTGACTTCTGCTCAGGTCATGATCTCACCGTTTGTGAGTTCGAGCCCCACATTGGGCTCTGTGCTGACAGCCAGCTCAGAGCCTGGAGCCTGTTTCAGATTTTGTGTCTCCCTCTCTCTCTGACCCTCCCCTGCTCACGCTGCCTCTCTCTCTCTCTCAGAAATAAATAAAACATGAAAAAAAAAATTTTTAAACCACATGGCCATATTTTGCTATAAAATAAAATATATTCTTAACTCAAAGTCTCAATTTCAGCTCAAGCTTGGGTCATACTTCTAGAAGTCACCTCTTCAACTCCATGATGGAAGTGTCCTAAAGATAACAATGGCAAAGGACCTGATCCTTGCTCCAGCATTTGGGATGTTATCATCACTAACAGCCCCTCTTCATCCATTCCATTGTGGCTCTTGATTAGAGCCACTGCCTCATCTCCTCTCGTGTACACCACCTTTAAATCTCCCCTCTCCTAGGTGAGTTTACAATAAGCTCTCCCAGCTTGCAGCTTGCCACCCGATTGTCAGAGTGGCAGGGGTCAGACAGAACCTCAAAGTATAGGAGATCACGCAGCCCACTCTGACCAATAGTTAAACCTCCCCTCCCCCATTTTGCCCCCCAATAAAAAAGGCATGCTGAGTGAGAAAATAAATACATTAAGGGAATAAAAAAATTGTGGGTGTGTAGTGTGTGATTTAAGTTTTTCAGAAACTGTTTTTCAGAACGAGACTGGTGATAATCAGGAAAAAGTTTATATGAGAAACTATTTATGGTAAAAGCAAAATATGCCATTTCCATTGAGCAAATTTTACTTTTAGATTTTAAAAATAATCCAGAATTTAAACGTGAAGGAAAAGGAATGTTTACAACAGTATAATCGCGGCTCCACAGTTCACCAACCACTGTTTCCTACTAGGAATCACAGCTCATCTTAACAGACTTAACTTTGTGTTAAATAAGAGGCGAGAGTTAATTTAGAGAGCGATTACAGCGGAGGCGTTTTAGAGCAACAGTGATCGTGGCACAATTAGTCTTCAATTTGTAATTGAGAGTAACTCCCAGAGGACTAACTCACTGATGAATTTCAAATAAGCAGACTTCAAAACTAAGAAGAAAAATGGCTAATTATAGGCTAGGAGGGAAAGGAAGGTAGGGAAAGAAAAGAAGCTGCATCTATAGAATCTGAGAGATGTTTCCTTAAAGCCTTGCTAAGAGGATGTGCAATCACATACAGCTGGAAAGCCACACACAGACTAGGAATGGAACAAGGCCAATATGAGATGGGAAGAATGTATCTGCAGCTCACCAGTTGTGGAAGTGGCTGTGGTCTGACAATGGACAGGCAGCACGTTTGACGGCAGCCACGACCTAAAAGGCAAACTTAGGCTTAGGGTAATGGTGTATGGCAAGGATCACAGAGAGAGGCTTCAGCTCTGTCCATGCTGGAGTGGAACAGGCCCACATACTGCTTGCTGTGGACGAGGCTGATAGGGAAATCTGCCTCCTACAGCAGCCAGCACACCGCTCAGAGCCGGGAGGTCTGAAGTTGCCCTAACAGCAGCCTCCAGGTGAAGGTGTGCAAGCTCTGAGCAGACAGCCTTGGCCCAGGCTCCTGTCAGCTGCCTTTCAGCCTCCAAGTCACAGAACCAACTTCCAACTCCTCCCTCTACGTCCCAACATTTTACAGGGTTGGGGAAGGTGTCCTTGCACCTGACTCAGTGGCAGACAGGAGAGAACACTGCCTGCTCTCAGGAATGTGCCCAAGAATGAAGGTCTTATTGCACTGGCTTCTTCCTTCCCTGGCTGGGGAGTTTTTCCTGTGATTCCAGCCATAGGCAGCCTTATTAGGAAAAACCTCGACATCACATTCACCCCTGCGGTACCCACCAGTCAGAGAAGGTGTAAGACCCAGCTAACCTAGTCATCTGTAGAAGGCCCTGGAGCAACGCCCGGAGCTCCAGAAACTATGACCCTGAGGCAGACTCCTTATTTTTGTAAATCCAAACAAACCAACATCTGCCTTCCACGGAAGAATCTCATTTTGCTCAGGAACATTAATGTCCCTAAAGAAGAAAATACTTGTTGTAGCCGTGGGATCTATATAGGACTCTGCTTGGTTTTCGTGTCCCAGTCTCCTGTGGCTATTTTGCATCTAGTAACAGTGTCCCTATTTCGCTGGGGATGGGGTTTACCTCTCCCAGCCAGTGACGAGCATGTGACTCAGCCCTGCTAGGGTTTCCCAACCACTCCTTGGCCAAATGATTGCTTGAGGGATAAGTATACAATCAAAGCAGGCCCTAATTGTTGCCATGAGACTTTTATTATTTATTATTTTTTTAAATTTTTTTTTTTTTGAGAGAGACAGAGACAGAGACAGAGAGTGAGCAGGGGAGGGGCAGACAGAGACACACACAGAATCCGAAGCAGGCTCCAGGCTCTGAGCTGTCAGCACAGAGCCTGACACAGGGCTCAAATTCACGAACTGTGAGATCATGACCTGAGCTGGAGTCAGACATTAACTAGCTACCCAGGCACCTGCCAAGAGACTTTTAAAGATGAATACTGGGAAAGAGACAGGATCTTCTTTGCTGGGGTCATAAGACAAAAAGCCCTGGGTTAAACCAGGACCCACGGTAAGCCATTTTTTCTTTCCTATGGAGAGGCCTGACTAAGATCAAAACAAACCCAAAAGAATTAGATGGGAGAAAAAAGAGACAGACAAAATCATGACAATATCATAGAGACTCAGAATCTACGTATCCCTGAAGCCAATGTAACCCCTGAGTCCCCAGCTACTACAGCAAATACACTGACTTTGGGCTCAAGCTAGTTTGAGTTTCTGTCATTTATAACACCAAGAGTCTAGGCTTACAGCAAAGGGAAAATGGGGTCCACACCCAATTTTGTGTTTGGCCCAGTTTGTATAGTTAGATAGCCCATTGGGTTGTCTACCCCTACAGAAGTCACATGTAGCTTGAAGGAGGGAAGTAATGGGAGATCCTTAACCAAGTTTTCTTGTTCTGTAACAAGTGGTTCTTCTGGTGCAGGAACCACATTCATTTTGTGTATCTTAGTTCTCCCAGAACATAGTAGATGCTCAGACATTTGGCTGAGTTGGTTTTACTTCTAACAGATGAAAGAATGATGAAGCAATAAACTACAATGAATTCAGTTACTATTTCTTTTTTTTAGTTTTTTTAAAATTTTATTTTAGAGAAAGAAAGAGAGAACACAAGCTGGGGAGAGGGCAGAGGGAGGGAGAGAGAGAGGGAATGAATCTTAGCAGAGCCCAACACAGGGCTCCATCCCATGACCCTGAATTAAAATCAAGAGTTGGACACTCAACCTACTGAGCCACCTCTGTGCCCTTGAATTCAGTTATTTTTACTGAGTTGTCTCCATGTGAGGGTGGTCCAGAATTTCGGGATGTGTCCTAGACTGGGTTCCTTGGAAAGCAAACCCTGTAACAAAGACTTGGGCACAGGTAGTCTGTTTGGGAGAAGAGAGCAGAAAGAGAGAAGAACCATCAAAGGGTATGTTTACGTGTGAGTGAAATGCCGAGGCAACTGGGCTCAGTCCCACTGCAGAGTCTCTGAGCAGCCATGCAGAACAAGGCTAAGAAGTACAGCACCCTGAGATGGGAGGCTGGGGTATTGGTAAAGGGGCACTTTCCAGGGCACTAACCTCCAATTCTCCCAACACACACACACACACACAAGACACACACACACACACACACACTACGCTGCACCTGTGCATGGCTGCTGAGTGGCCTTCTGCATATTAGGGAATGCTGAGCAGAAACGCTGTGGTGCATACAATGATGTGTGGAATAGTCCACCATAGCTGTGACAAAACCAGATGAACTGAGGGAAATGGTGTGGTAATCAAGCATCGGCTTCAGGCAGTCAACCTTCCTAATAAAATTTGGAGTTTACATCCCTAGGAAGTTATATGGCATGATTAGCGGCAGTCTGGGACAAGAGATATTAGGAAACTGTAGATCTTATAAAGACCATGTGGTATCTCCCTGCTCTCTTTAGATTCCACAGTGAATCTGGGGAGGTACCCACAGAAGCATGTGTGACTATGCAGTTTTTCAGCCATTCAAGCAGTATAGGACCATAAGCTTTGTAAGGGCAGGAACTCTGTTATATTTGGCTCACTGGTATATCTCACTGTAGAACACAGTTCATAGCACATAGCACATTCTGAATAAATATTTGTTGAGTGGATTAAACAACAATAAGAATTATGGCATGGGGACTATGTATTATTTCTAAGAGACCTGGGGTTAGCTGGTCCTTTATGCCATGGCATTGCTCCAGGTATAAATCTTAAGGCCTGACCTTATGAACGCTGAGCACTGCTTGAGTCAGACAGATCACAGGCACCATAGGAATCTGAAAAAGAGAATAAGTTTCTGGGTAGCAGGAAAGTAGCACTGACTCTAAAGTGATGGAACTGACAAGTGGATGGGAAAGTGGAGCTTCCACAGGAAATTTCTCAATCCCAGGTCATACAGGGTGGCAATTCACTCTTGAAGATAATTGGAGCCCATTAGGAAGAAAATGTTGGATTGCCAGAAACTTCTTTCCTCTGCTTATTGTGCTTGTGCAATTTTTTTTCACTCCAGAGAGAAGCAGTAACAGAAGAAAATATCCATTAATTCATTTGCTCATTCACTTAATCAATGAACATTTGAGTCTTCCTATGTCCCCAGCACTAGGCTTCTGAGGGTACAACAGTGAGCAAAACAGACACAATCCCTGTCCTCAGGGAACTTCTAGTCTGGGGCGGAGATATACATTAAATATTTGTGTAACTATGTATGTAATAATATGTTGTCATGGTAGCCGTAAAGGTAATCACAGGGCTTTATAAGAAAGGAGAGGGGCGCCTGGGTGGCTTAGTCGGTTAAGCGTCCGACTTTTGCTTGGGTCATGATCTCGCGGTTCACGGGTTCGAGCCCCGTGTCGGGCTCTGTGCTGACTGCCAGCTCAGAGCCTGGAGCCTGTTTCAGTCTGTGACTCCCTCTCTCTCTGACCCTCCCCTGCTCACGCTGTCTCTCTCTCTCTCCTAGAAATAAATAAAACATTAAAAAAAAATTAAAAAAAAAAAAGAAAGGAGAAAGAGACATTTTTGAATGGGAGTTCAGGGCAGGTCACTGAGGAAGGGACATTTATAATGAGATCTGGATCACGAACAGGAGTGAGACCAGGAGGAAGGGGAAATCTTAAGGAGCAGCATATGCAGAGATCCTCAGAGGGGAAGGACTTGTCCAGCCTCAGTGACTTGAAAGAGAGTCAGTATGGCTGGAACAGAGTGAGTGGAAGAGTGGAGAAGATAAAACCAAAGGGTGGGGCCAGGAAAGTGAGCTAGTGGCGTGAGAGGCCACCCTGAAGACTTTGGATTTTGCCCTAAAAGTAGTGGGAAGCCACTGAAGAAGTGTAAGCAAAAGGGTGCCTAGGTGGCTCAGTTAGTTAAGCATCCAACTAGATTTCAGCTCAGGTTACATGTGATCTCATAGTTCATGGGTTTGAGCCCCACACCACACTGCGCTGTTAGTGCAGAGCCTGCTTGGGATTCTCTCTCTCTCTCCTTTTCTCTCTGCCCTTCTTGCCTCTCTCTCTCTCTCTCTCCATTTGTCTCTCTCTCTCTCTCAAAAACAAACAAACAAACAAACAAACAAACATACCAAAAAAATCTGTGAGCAAAGAAATATTATGCCCTTGACCAGGTGCTTGTTTTGAATGCTAGGTGGAGAGGAAGCAGGGAGGTTAGTGAATGAACCTCTCTCCACAGTTCAAAACACAATGCTGGCTAGGACTAGAGTTGGGGCCAAGGAGATAAAGGAAAGTGGACATGTTTGAGAAGGCGTTCAGGTACAGAAATGACAAGACTGACTGAATGTGGAATGAAGGAAAGGATTGGAAATGAATGTAAGGATTACTCCTTAGATTTCTGGCTCAAGTAGTGGGCAGGGGGTGGTCAATAACAGAGAAGGGGGAGACTCGGGGACAGCAGGTTACAGGTGGGAGAGCCAGTGTTCAATATGGACATAATGAGCATGAGATGCTCATGAGACGACAAGCTGGGGTGTCTCACATGAGTCAGGATGACTTAGAAGACAAGTTGAGGCTAAAGTTAAATACTGAGGAAAGACAAGTGAGCAAACTCACCCACCAGGATACTTTCGGCAGTTCCACGTTTATTATAATTATTTGTTGGTTTTGTGGGAATTCTGAAATGTGCTAGGAATTCTCATATGAAAATGATTGTGTGTAGATTTTACAAATGGTTGGACTTCATGTAGTTCATAACTACAGCAAGCCTCAGTCAACTATTCTAGTACTCTCACTTACAGTGTAAGTCCTTCAGACATGCATAACTAAACACCGTCTCCTTTACTTTCCCCTGAGTGGCATTTGATACACAATTATTCTCCTTGGATCTGCACCAAGTTTCTAGGGTTGGGATGCTCACAATGCACTGACAGAAAACACTTGGGAAAATGCATGAATAAACAGATAATGAATGACTTTTAGGTTCATTTTAAAAATTATCATGTGTTTTATTTGAAAAAACATTATTATTATTATTATTAATTATATGAGACTGCATTTTTCTAGTTTATGTTTTGATTAGAAAACAAAATATAGAATTATTAGAAACACTAACAAGAAGCTGAAACTATTACATTTAGCAGCATATTTGTTCAAGGAATGAATTGTTTTCATAAAGAAAGGCAACTTGATTGACTGATTGATTGATTTTGTACTGGTAATCTGCCTTAATAACTCCCGACTACTTTATGTTTAAGCACTGGCACACATCCTTATTCTTTCTACCTGAGGAATTATAAGGTTTAAGAAAGAAAACAAGACAGAAATTTTGTATATGTGTGGTTATATATACAGATATATGTATATATATTTACTAATGTGTATATGTATATACATATATGAATGTATACATTAATTTCTGCACAATCTTTTGCTATCTGAAATGTAAAACAGTACTTTACAATGTTTATAGTAATGCTTTATGGCTATGCTTACACCATGTCAAAAATTCCAGTAAGTTTATATAAAAATACAAGAAAAATTGTTGCTAGGCATTGTTCAAGCAAAGCTACTGACTAGCAAATCTCCCTCTTTCTTACCCAATTGTTTTCACTTGTAGTGTGTGGGTTTCTACCCATCAGCATGAACCATCTGCAACAGCCCAATTAATAAGCTCATTCCTGTAAAGGGGTTGCATCTACACAGCATTTTCCTAGATATTCTTTCATTCAATCCTTTCCAAAGCCTATGAGACAATCTGTAGTGCTGACTCACCATCGTTCTGGGCTCAGCTGATTGCAAAATGGGAACAATGCTTCATCTACTCCACAATGTGGCCCCAGTACAGTTAAGTACAGTGTTTGAAGTGAAAGAGAACTGGGGTCTGAGCCCCAGTTCTGCCACTGACCGGCTGTGTGAGGACAAGCAGAGTACATCACCTCCCAAGTTCCCAGTTCTTTATCAATAAAGAAGGGATAATTTCAGAGATAGTGATGATAATGGTACCTGCCTCAAAAAGCAGACATAGCCTATGGCTTAACTTACAGCAAGTGACTGAATAATGGTAAGTATCACTATGCTTGAGTGGTAGTACCTTGAATATAAATAAGCCATTAACATAGTAGCATCTTGTCATTGTTTTGTTGATGGAGGCGCTGAAATGCTAAAAGGTTAAATGATTTATGGCGTGTTCACAAGACTAACAAACACCGTAGATCTCACTAGAACCCTCACCTTTATGCCTGGCCTGTCCCTTCTTGCTCCAGCCCTGGCCCAGGCCCAGAGCTACTTAACTTGCCCATATGTGAGTTTTTGAATATCTCTAGCCCCACAGTCAAAACTGTTAACACTGAAGATTCTTCCCTTGTCAATCCCCCTCTCAGTAAAGGGGCCATGGGGAATTCAACAGATTGGCCTTCCCTGAAATGCTGACAAGGGGGTACTGGCTATTGGCCATTCTCAAGCAAAATAAGCATCCTAGAAATAGGTTTCCCCCATCACCAAAAATAAGGTATAACTTCTTCCACATCTGCCACTGCGCTCAATAAAAGAGGGAGGGCTTGTCCTGGATGCCTTTGCTTTTTAATCTCTATTTGATTAAACGAGGGCATTATTTAAAAATTTAAAAAATAGTACAGGGTGCCTGGGTGGCTCACTGGGTTAAGTATCCAACTTCAGTTTAAGTCATGATCTTGCAGTTCATGAGTTCCAGCCCTGCACTGGGCTCTGTGCTAATAGCTAAGAGCCTGGAGCCTGCTTAACATTCTGTGTCTCCCTCTCTGTCTCTCCCCTGGTTGCTCTCTCTTTCTCTCAAAAATAAATAATAAACATTAAAAAAATAAATAAAATTTAAGAAATAGTATAAGCAATGATATATAGAAATAACATATATTTTTAATTTTTTAATGTTTTATTTATTTTTGAGAGAGAGAGGCAGAGTAAGCAGGAGAGGCGCAGAGAGAGAGGGAAACACAGAATCCGAAACAGGCTCCAGGCTCTGAGCTCTCAGCACAGAGCCCGACGTGGGCTCAAACTCGTGAACTGTGAGATCATGTCCTGAGCCAAAGTCAGCTGCTTGACCAGCTACCCAAGGGCCCCTGGAAATAATATTAATAGACTACAAAAACACTGCTAATTACTTGTGCTAATGAATAGTTAGAAAATAAAACACTGAACATTTATACTTCCAGATCCTTTGCAAAGGACTCTTTGCTTTATAGATGAGAATTTATAAAACTCTTTGTTTTATAGATGAGAATTCTGAGACTCTGAGAGGTTAGGCAACTTACCCAAAGACACAGTCAATAAGTGACAGGGCTGATATCTGGACTCAGGTCAAGTAACTCTGAATTCAATATCCATTATTACACTGCCTCACAACAGCCTTTTGAATGTGCCCCAGATTAGCATTACAGATGGAAGGGAACAACAGATCCATGTTGCATACAGATATTCACACACTGGGATGACTCTGATGTGATAAGAAGATCAAGAGAACCAACCCCCCATTCTACCCACCATTAAGTGCCATGTGTGGCCCTAGAGAAGTTACTGAAGCACTGAAAGCCTTGTTTTTCTTCTGCTGGACTAAACCACGTGGAAGGCCTGCTTCTTTCTAATGCTGTAAGGTTCTGTTCATTTCTATTTAACTTTAACATTTAGCTGCTATGCTTTATTATGTAGATCTATGAGTTTCGAAAAGAGTCAATAATTTGGAAAGAAGCAAATTTACTCAATTGGGATAAAATACAAACTTTCAAAACACTACTGAGTTTCTAAATTAAAAGTCACTACAAAATGGCAAGAGTATGGGAAAACCGGTATTCTCCTAGTATTGGAGGGTAGGTAGAGCGGTACAATGTGGGTGGGGACAATTTCTACAAAAATCTGACCCAAATAATCCATCTCCAGAGATTTATCCTACAACTGTAAAAATATCTGGTAGCCATATTCATCTGTGTACAGAGGATAATGTCTGCCATGCTATATTTACCTGCAAAGGATTAAAAGCAACTGAAATGGCCACCAATAGAGGACTGGTTAAATAAATTAATATACACTCACAGTACATAATACTACACAGCTATAAAGGCAAATAAAATGGGGGCACCTGGGTGGTTCAGTCAGTTGAGCATCCAACTTCCGGCTCAGGTCATAATCTTGCAGTTCCCCGCCTTTCCCCCCACTCATGCTCTGTCTCTCTCACTCTTAAAAATAAATATTTTTTTAAAAAAGGTAAATAAAGCAGATAGTATATGCTAATATGGAAAGCACACAAGGTATATTGCTAACTTTTCAGATGCCAAACAGTGTGGATAGTGTTCTTCTGCTTGTGGGGTATGCCATATGGGCTTGCATGTATGTGGAAGGACATAGAGAAACCCAGCAACCACAACCACCCTGGAGACAGGAGCTGAGGGTCTGGGGACAGAGAAAGACTTCCTGTTTGGTAGTGATTGGTTGATTGATTTTACCATGCATATATATTGCTAATTTGATGTGAGGATGGATGGCAGGACAGCTGGACCAAACAGACAAATGGATGAAGGATGAGGTAAAGCAAAGTCAATAGACAACTGTGGTTATTACATGAAATCAGAGCAAGAAACAACTTGCTAAGAACACATACACAACCTCTAACCAAGATCGCATTTACCTGGCCGAAGATGCAACTTAAGAATCCGCAGTAAAAACGGCAGGAACTACCCGATGTTTTATGTATGTCACTTCAATTAATCCACACTTTATTGCCACAGAGCAACATATTATTACACATAAACCTACACCTTCATCACAGATGGAGAAACTGAGGTTCGGAGAGGTAGCCAAGGATAAACTGAGGTAACTCACTCAAGGATGCACAGCTTATAACACACAGCATCAAGTTTTGAACTTTGGCTTGCTGATTGCCACTATCACTGACCAAACCCGATGATGATATTGCACATAATTACCATTTCGTACAAAGTGGACTTTGCCCATCGGCAAACTGTGGGGAAATGTGTTTAACGGCATTCTCTTCAAGTTCTGTTTTTCACCAAGTAATGGTACTCGGTTCATCCCAACTTTATTTGGAAGGCCAGGAAAGTGTGCGTTGTCCCTAAATGGCCAGATCCACAACACACCGAATAAATCCTTCAGTAAAGTTCTCCCCATTCCTCATTAATTCCCCTTCTATTTCACCTCCTGGGAAACACTGGGAACCAGCAGACTAGTGGGACCATCTCTGAAGCAGAGGTCCAAGTGGATCCTGACAGAGCGCGAAGGACCTGCCATGCTGAGAGCAGTCCCTGCCAGCCGGACAGCTAATCATCATTATTTCCTGGAAAGGCCCTTTGAGACCTAGAGCATAGAAGAGCCTGTTTCAAACCAGAGGATCCTCTCTGGTCTGCGCTATACCCACAGGGACACAGCAGCAGTTGCAGTCCCAAGAAGCTCCTGACATGGATGCGGAACGACTTTGATAACAGCAGTAACACCAAAGCCCTCAGCCGCCTCTATGAAGGCACGGAGCCACATCACCTCCAGGCACAATGACAGCGCTCACCTGAGTCCTCCAGGTACAACAGCGGGGGTGGGGGGCTCTGTGCCCCCTTCCCCCACTTTCTGTGCTCTGGGCACCCTCCACTGCTTTGTCTGAGAATTAGCCCGTGCCAGATAAACATTGTTCTCAGGGTTGGTTACTTTTAACATAAAGCCACCAAGAATCTGTCTGAATGGTACTCCAGGCAAGTAATTCAGTATAATGCTTTAAAAAAAATGTTTTTTTGGCTTCACAACAGTACATGTACTTGTGAAGCAACTGTGAATATTCAAATACTGTAATTGGAGATGATTTACATTGTTTTGAATTAACTAAAATTCCATTGTTAAGCACAAATACTGCTCCACTAAATCATCATGCTTTTAATAGGTCCACGTGAGCAGGTTACGGAGCGCATTAGGATTTATAACGCTCCTGGGGAGCTGACCACTGTATTATGCTTCCTGCTGCTAGGTAATATGCATGACACATTTCTGGACACTAATTCATTTATTTAATAGTAACAGTATGCAAAAACAGAGTTCAAAATGAGGCTGACAAAGGAGGTATAAAAGTTTTATTAATCCATAGCTAATCAAAGGCCAGTGGAAGGCATATAATGGTGGCATTTACAGACCATATCGAATGTGAATAAATTAACTTTTTGTTTCCTAAAATCTTACTAATAGGATGTATTCGACTTGAAACATTTATACTTTTAATTACAAAGGCAGGCAATTTGGAGCAGGTTTCCAGCTGCACTTGCCTTAAAAGCTACAACTTCGTATCAAGTATCAACACAAATCCTATCATCAGCTGTTGTGTCAAATATGATCAATTACAATACAAGCTGCTTCCTACTAAAAACTGCAATGTTGTTTATTTTATTGCTGGTTTAATTGCATGCTGTCAATCATTAGAAAATTATTTTCTCTGAAAAATGAAGAGCATCTACTCTGTTTTGCTCCCATCGCTCTGATCACTGCACAAAGCGTATGAGCAGGTGGCATAATGCCTCTTGTATAAAGTTCCTTTTTTACAGCTTGATGACTCAGTTTTGCAACAAATCAGAGCAAAGGAACAGAGTTTGAAGTACAAGCAAAGGAGAACATCAGGAGAGACCCAGAAACACTGACGTGTGTGGAAGAATCATTCCCTTGACTTAGTTCAGTAGGGAGAATATTTGCTCATCATTTGTAAGTAGACACAAAAAAATAAAGACATCTCAAACATAACCCTCTCTCCATTCTAGAACTCTACCCACATTCTATTTCTCAGAGCATTCTGTAGCAATCAGCTAGGTCTTCCACAAAAACCTCATATACATATTGTTCTCATACTGAAGGTAAGAAAGCAATTATGGAACTACCCATGGCAGCAGTTTCCTGAATGTATTTTGCAGAGCATAAGCTAAAGAGCTTCTGGATATTAGTAGGGCTTATATTAAAGAAGGGTTCCATGGTCAAATGACTTTGGGGAATGCTTGATTAAACAAAGCTGTGTACACATGTATCTTCACTTTCGGTTTTCTCACAGCCTTTAATACCCTAAATTAGGACACTGTGTGTAAACCTCCAAGAGGAGGATATGGTACGAAGTGTTTCCCAAATTTATGTGATCGTGGAATTTTTACTGAGCAGCGGAATTTGGGAGACACCAACATAAGGCTTACAGTTCACCCTGATAATTAGGACATACCAATGGGTCTTAAATCTTTCCTGGAGGGTCTCCAAATTCTGCCCTCACCACCCCTCTCTCTGCTACCTGTTAAGAGAAGCTCACCCCATCTTCACCTCAGGAACTTTACAGTCAGCATCAAAATCTATACCCATACGCCTTAGTATACCCATATATAATCTTCTATCACCAGTCTAAACCCCTGACCCAGAAGTTCCTGCAAATACCTGTGAGTCAACTTGGGAGAAGTAATAGTTTTTGGTACAGCATAGAAGGTGTAAATTATGCTTTGTTCTATACACAGGGGATGCATTCAGAGCCAATAGCCCTGAAAGACTGGTAGGTATTTCATGGCCGTTGTAAAGCTTAAAACAATCTCTATCACTCTTTAACCAGGTACCCACAGGTATCAGACAAAAAATAAATAGCCCCCACCTCAAGGTCACAGTTGTATTTTGGCATCAGGATATAACTCATTCAAAAAAGCATTGGGATGCTACTAAAACACTACTAGAGTTAGTAAGTAAGCTTAATAAGGTCACAGGAGATGTGATGATATTAAGACACCAACTGTATTCCTACATACTAACAATGAACTACTGGGAAAAAATATTAGTACTATTTACAGTAGCATTAAAAAGTAGGGATAAATCTAACAAAATAAGTGCAAGAGCTTCATTCTGGGAACTACCAAATGTCAAGGGGAGAGATGAAAAAGACCAAAATAAATAGAGAGCTGCACTATGTTCTTAGAATGCAAGACTCAAGATTAAGGTCTTATTTCTCTAGAAATTGATCTTATTGATCAACAAAATCCCAGTCAGAACACCAACAAGGTTTTTTTGGGTAGAAATTAACAAGCTGACTCTAAAATTTACATGAAAAGTAGAGGATCTAGAATGGCCAAAACATTTTTGAAAAGTAGAATAAAAGGGGAAGACATGGACTAATTGATCTCAAGATTTACTCTAAAGCTGTAAGAATCAAGATAGTGTGGTATAGACATGTTAATGAATGGGAAGCCCAGAAACTGACTCACAGAAATATGGTTTTTAAGTTTTTTAAATGGGCAAAAATTTGAACAGATACCTATCAAAGAAGAGACATGACAGAAAATAAACACATAAATCATGAGAAAATACATATTAAAAACACAGTGAGATACCACTACATGCATACCAGAATGGCCAAGCATTAGCAAGTCTGAAAATAAGAGGGGTTGGTGAGGAGATGGAGGAGAAGATGTAACTCTGTTACATTACTGGTTGGAAGGCAAAACAGTACAGTCACTTTGGAAATTGGTTGGCAGTTTCTTATAAAGTAAAAGACACGTGACCATCAACTTAGCAATCCCACTCCCAGATATTTAGGTAAGAGAAATGCAAACATATGTATACGCAAAAACCTGTATGTTAATTTTTACCACAGGTTTATATATAATTTCCAGAAACTGAAATGCCTCAATTATTTTTTGAAAAGGTCAACGGGTAAGTAAATTATGGTATATCAATACAACAGAATAGTACTCAGCAGTAAGAGGAACTGATGCATGGAACAACACAGAGCAGTACTCTAACTGAAAGGTGCCAGACAGAAAACAGTTCATACTGTATGACTCTATTTACACAATAATATTGAAAAGGCAAAACTACAGGTACAGAAATCAAATCACTGATATCCTGTGAGTTGTGAGAAACGGTTAACCAGAAAGGGGTACAAGGGAAAATATGGAGAGGATAGAAATATACTGTATCTTGATTTTGACAGTAATAGGAATAAAGACATTTATGAAAATTTGTTGAACTATATAACTCAAAAGAGTGAATTTTACCATATGTAAAGTATACCTCTATAAAACTGATTTTTAAAGTAGGGCATAAATTCACTCTTGCTTTGGTTCATCTTACATTTTACCTAACATATCCAAATAAATTATCATTCTTCAATTTAGTGGAGTTTTAAAAATTTATTTATTTTTAATTTTTTGTTTTAGAGAGAGAGACTGTGTGAGCAAGGAAGAGGGGCCAAAGGTGGAGGGTAGAGAGGGAGAGAGAGAGAGAGAGAGAGAGAGAAGGAACCCCAAGCAGTCTCTATGCTCAGCACAGAGCCTGACATCAGGTCCCATCCTACGACCCTGGGATCATAACCTGAGCCAAAATCAAGAGTCAGACGCTCAACCAACTGAGCCACCCAAGTGCCCCTCAATTTAGTGGTATTAAGCATTTTATATCCAACTTTAATTTAATGTGAAGGACTCAGCATGGTGGATTCTTGAGGTTGAAAATTGTTTGACATATGGTCGCAACCACAGTGACACTTCCCCACACAAGTGGTAAAACACACTGGTGTTATTATGAGAATTCTTAATTGAAGGAAGAGGCCAACTAAAAAACCATAAAGAAACGGAAAGTGGCAGATGTTGTGGTTCTGCCTACCAGGTCTCAAAGTTCTCAGTCCTGGCTCTGACCCAGGGAACTCTGAGCATCTAGGATAGACAGCATAAAAAAAGTCCTTCTAATGAGAGACATAAAGATGGCATGTGGTAGCTCCTGACTTATATACTGTTCAGCTGTTTCAATAAATGTGTTCCCACCAGTTCATTTACTGCCTCTGGCATTATCTCCATGTCCTTCTCTTTTCTCTCACATTGGCATGTTCTTTGAAAAGCAAACATTCCATAAGTGTATAATTATAATAAAATATTACGAGCGATTCTATGGAAGTAGTTAAAAACCTGAGAAAATGGATATTTTCCAGAAAAATACAAATGACTAAAATTGATCTACATTACTATATGTCATAGAATTGTACCCTTAAAACATGGCACATTACTAAAAGTAATTGAATTTTGTGACATGGAAATTATACCTCAATAAAGCTGTTTTTAAAAAGTTTATAAAAGAAATTGATCTACAAAACAGGACAAAACTTGAACAGACTAGTTATCATAGAAGACACTGTAAAAATGATTGAAGATCTATCATTTTTAAAGAACCAGAACTAAGAGTTTCATAGCTGAATTCTGACTCACCTTTAAGGAACAGATAATTCCTTTATAATTCAAAATATTACAGACCGTAATAAAAAGATGGAAAGTGCCCCAATCCATTTCATGATTCCAATACAACCTTGATATAAGGCCTGATAAAAATAGAAAACTATAGCCTGATCTCATTTAGAAATTTAAATGCAAAAATTTAAATCACATATTAGCAAAGAGAATCAAGCACTGTATCAAAATAACAATGTTCTATGACCAAGTAGGGATTACTTCAGATATGCAAAGATAATTCAGACTCAAGAAGTCTTTCAACATAGTTGTGCTCATCAGATGTGGTCCTTTTGGGCTCAGGAGCTCATCACCACCTGGGAATCAGACACTCTGCCTGTCAGGCAATGCTAACCTGGAGAAGTTGGAAGATTTCATCTCAGTCCATGAGATCTTATAGCTTCAGGAAGTGGGGGGATTTGTTTCTCCTCACTTTTCAGGGAAAGCCTCTCAAAGCGACACTCCTGGTAAATATCTCTGTGAGTGGTGCAGCCACTACGTGTGGAAAACTCCAGTTTAAGAATTATGCTATCATATGGGGTGCCTGGGTGGTTCAGTCAGTTGAGCATACAACTTTGGTTCAGGTCATGATCTCTGACTTTGACTCAAGTCATAATTTCACGGTTCGTGAGTTTGAGCCCTGCATGGGGCTCACTGGCATCGGTGCAGAGCCTACTTTGGATCCCCTGTTCCCATCCCTCTCTGCCCCTCCCCCACTCGTGCTCTCTCAAAAATAAATAAAACATTAAAGAAAAGAATTATATTATCATAAAGAGAAGGACAATATCAGAGAGAAATGCAGGAAAACCGAGCCAGGGTCCAGACACCAACACAAATCCATTTGTAGCTTTTTGCCCACCTCATAAGCCTTTGTAGGCTTTGGCCTACTCATCTGGGAAAGGAGGAGATATTCTATGCCTTTGTTAGGTTCCGATCCACTCCACAGTTCTACGCTTCCTCTGCTTGACCAATTTCTTTTAAAGATACACAGGGCAATATTAAGTGCACCTTGCACAGGTTGAATATCAAGCTTTCATATGAAGGTTAGAATTCTTCCTTGATACTTCAGTTGTGTCTGATGGTTGATTTTTTTCCTTCCATAAGAAGTCACCTGTTGGCTTGTATTAGCAATTAATGGTAGGGATGCCTGGCTGGCTTAGTCCGTAGAACATGTGACTCGCCTTTTTTTTTTTTTTTTTGAGAGAGAGACACAGAGGTGAGTGGGGGAGAGGGAGAGAGAGAGGGAGACCCACAATCAGAAGCAGTCTCCAGGCTCTGGGCTGTCAGCACAGAGCCCAATGCGGGGCTCGAACTCATAAACTGTTAGATCATGACCTGAGCCGAAGTCAGACTTTTAACTGACTGAGTCACCCAGGCGCCCCTGACTAGAGCCTTTCTGATGGGATCCAGAGCTTGGCAGAATCTAAGAGGTCCTGCTTGTCATCACTATAATAGATAACATCTTGTGCACTATATGAGGAGACAGGCAGGAGTCCTTTTAATAACCCTCTGAGGTATTAGTTTATCCCCACTTTACAGACGAGAAAACTGACTCAGAGAGGTTAAGGGATATGCTCCAGGGTAACTAGGGAGTAAGTAACACACGGGAGTCTCGACCCCATGTTCTTCTAACTTCAAGATTCTGCTCCTCACACCTTGGCCCTACAGCTTCCGCCAGCTTCTGGGCCAGGGGGGGTCACCTGGTCTCTCAGTCCTGCTCTCAGGCTGGGAAGTGTGGATGTCTGGAAGCTCCTGCGTGGATGAGGGAACGCTGGTGTGGGGCATGGGCGCACGGGCACCTCCCAGAGTCAGTCACTGATGCCTCCACACTGACCACCTGCCGAACAGTCAAGTCCAGCTGGTGTCCCTGGTCCTGGCAGACGCCCCACCCCACTTTTTGTACTGAGAAAAATAGCCAAAGCATCTTTGACAAAAGGTTCTACACCAGGAAGAGAATCTGGAAGATGGCTTGGTGACCCCTCTTAAAGCATGGCGGTCTTGAACCATCCTTTCTGTTGTGTTTCCTTCTCTTATTTCCTATTTTCGGCCAGATCTTCTATCCTAGAAATTTGACTCCTACCCTATCCCCTCTTTTATCCTCCCCCTCTTAAAAAAAGTCCCCCCCAACCTCCATACACCTTGAAATCCTGAAGAAGCTATCAACACTCCATCCCTTGTTCCTAATATCCTGTGTCAAGACCATTCCTTGATGTGATTCATACTAATACACTTGTATTTGGACGGATAAACCCTACTGTTATCTCTAATCTTAGGGTAGAGAAAAGCAGAAGCAATGAGGGGGCCCTTCCATGTAGAAATAGGGTCTGGAGACCAAGAAAGGGAAGATGAATGTATAGTCCAAGTCACTCAGGAACTTTTATGCAGGTGCAAGAAACTTATGTCAAGTGGCCACAAGATTGTTTAACAGGAGACGAATGAATGTAACTCCACATTTGCTGCTAGAAACCAAAGCTTTGTGTGAAATCTTGAATTTTTTTTGGAGGGGGGGGAAGGGAAGCTTGTACTTATCTGTTCTTTCCCTGATCCCTTCCCCTTATTTCTGAACTGCAGGAGACTCGGCCCCCTTGGGCCTTAGTGACTCCAATCTCTGGGGGGTGTTGACGTGGTGGATTTTGCTGTGCCAGGTACTTCCTTTCCCACTTGCTGTTTTGTAACACACATGTTGACCCTTTTCCCTTCTCTTTTTACACTGGGAAAATCCAATGAATAAATAAAAAGTTACTGGTACTGAAAAAAAAGCTTGAGCCCATGTTGGGTGTAGAGATTACTTAAAAATAAAATCTTTACCAAAAAAATTAATGGCAAACAGCATTCAATAGGCAAAATTTTGTTTTATACACAATTTTAAAGTAGCATTTACCAAATAGGAGAATAGATATATTTTTTTAAAAAATGAGCTGTGGGGTCAAATATGAATTGCAAGCTCTTAGGTTTTAAATAAAACACATTTCTCAACAGATGGAGCAAAACTTTAATTGCTAATATGCACTGTGAGTTCCGTAAAGGGGAATCCTCTGCCCTAAGCACGATCAACTTTGGCTAACTTAACTTGGCTCCCTCTCTCCTTTCCTTTCTCTCTCCTCTCCTTCCTGCCTCTTTCCCTCCTTCCTCACAGAGTCTCAAAGGACTAGCATTTTTCAGAAAGACTATGGAAAATACTAAATGCACAAGGTAGAAACTCCTACAGAATGAGAAATAAAAACAAAAGCGGTTTTGATCCAGAGTCATCTAGACTTTGTGCTTGCCTCTTGGAGGCTGTTTAAGGCATTACAAACTAAAGTAAAAACAATTTTTTTCTCACAGTGAAGTGAGAAGTCCTGTTTTCCAAAGAGAGCTGTGCTTCTTCTACCTCAGGAGGTGAAGTCTGAAACGAGAGATTGGAGTGGACAGCTCAGAATCTGCTCACTATTTCTGGGTAAGAGCAGCAAGCATAGAGAGATCAAGTCATCCCTGCCTAAGTTCCGCATCATGTCAGCCTCCACTCCAAAAACCACTGGGATAGCTGGCCATGTAAGAGCCTAAAGGTTAAGCACATACCATTGAGCTCAGAGAAATGAGTTCTCACATCATTAAATACAGCATGTTCTCCGGCTTTGCCTGATTACACCGGAAAGTGCACTGGAAGCATTATTTAAGGCTTCGATGTTCTACCTACATTTGTACAGACACAAAATCAATATCTTTACACTGCCTTTGTTTGCCTGGATTATGTTCAACTATTGAGTGGCTTTTAAGACACCAATCAGGTTTAACATCTTGTATGTTATATAAACAAGTGTGTGAACAAGAAAAATAGTGACATCTCTTTGCTTTCTTTCCCTCTAGACTGTTAGGACAAGAAGCATGAAACCGCTTATTTGGACTATTGTATGTGGATATACAGATACACAATTCATCATCTTGATAACAGAAATGTTTCCCCCTTAAAAAACATATTTTTCCCTTGACTTAAAAGACTCTTGATAATGGTGCTTTTAGAGAACATTGAAAGAATAGATTATTCAATAAATAGCATGGACTGGCTTTCCATTTGGGGGAAAATATTAAATCCAAAGGTAGGGGCACCTAGGTAGCTCAGTTGGTTGTGCGTCCGACTTCAGCCCAGGTTATGATCTCGCGGTTCATGAGTTCAAGCCCTGCATCGGGTTCTGTGCTAACAGCTGGTTCAGATTCTGTGTCTCCCTCTCTCTCTGCCCCTCCCCAGCTTCTGCTCTGTCTCTCTCTCAAAAATAAATAAAAACATTTAAAAATAAGTAAATAAATCCAAAGGTAGACATATATAAATATAAATTTCCAGATGGATTAACTTTTTAAACACAGGAAGTATAGGCATTTGACAAATATTAGGAAAATTTTTTTTAAAAAATTTAATGTTTATTATTTTTGAAAGAGAGAGAGAAACAGAACGTGAGTGGGGAAGGGGCAGAGAGAGAGAAGAAGACACAGAATCCAAAGCAGGCTCCAGGCTCTGAGCTGTCATGGGGGTCAAACTCCAGAACCATGAGATCATGACCTGAAGCAAAGGTGGATGCTTAACTGACTGAGCCAACTCAGGCACCCTGGAAAAGTTTTTTTTTTAACTTTTTTATTTGTTTTTAATGTTTTATTTATTTCTAGGAGAGAGAGAGACAGCGTGAGCAGGGGAGGGTCAGAGAGAGAGGGAGACACAGACTCTGAAACAGGCTCCAGGCTGAGCGGGCAGTCAGCACAGAGCCCGATGTGGGGCTCGAACCCACAAACCGCGAGATCATGACCCAAGCAAAAGTCAGACGCTTAACCAACTAAGCCACCCAGGCACCCCTTTTTTTAACTTTTTAATAAAGTCACAAAGGAAAGGATTAATATATTTGACTATGTAAAATTTATGAATGGCAAAAAGTAATTCAAATAAAGTTAACTTTACCTAACCTTTATTTAACACTTACAATGTGACAGAAACTAAGCTAATTGACTCCTTTCTCCTCAAAAGAAAGATAATTATAAGAGAACTGTAAGATAGCTAATTGTATTAGCTTTTTCGGTTCTCCAAAAAGACAAAACCAATAAGGAAAGAAAGAGAGAGAGAGAGAAAGTGTGTGTGTGTGTGTGCATGCGCTTGCCTGTGCACAATTGCCTGTATGATAAAGGAAATCATTATAAGGAATTGGTTCAAGTTACTATGCAAGCTGAAGACCCAGGAGAGCTGATGTATAGTTCTAGTCCTAGTCTGAAGGTCTGAGAACCAGAACCTAGTCTGAAGGTCTGAGAACCAAAACCTAGTCTGAAGGTCTGAGAATTTATGGACATAGCAGTCCAAAGACCAGCAGGCTTGAGATGCAAGAAGAGCTGCTGTTTCAGCCCATGTCTGAAGGCCAGAAAAGACCCACATCCCAGCTCAAAATGAGGCAGGGAGGTTCCCTCTTACTCAACTTTTCTGTTCAAATTTAAGTCTTCAACTAATTGGATGAGGCCCACCCACAGTAGGGAGGGCAATCTGCTTTACTCAGTCTGTCCATTCAAATGTTAATCTCACCCAGAAATACTCTCAAATGCATATTGAGAATGCCATTTGACCAAATGTCTGGGCATTCTGTGGCCTAGTCAGTTGGCACACAAAGCTAACCATCATGCAAATACTGTTCTCTTATAGCACGTGAAGAAACTAAGGCTTAAACTACTTCACTAGAATCGCACAGCTAGGATGGTAGAGTCAAACCTTGTTGCCAGCTCTATCTGAAATCAAAATCAAAATGTTTGCAAAATACAAGATAAAAATATCAATGGCAATAAAAAGGTCTTTTACAAATCAATAAAAATGATAAGTACCTCTATAGCAGAACTGGCAAACAAAACATATAGATAAAACAGCCAATGACAAAGGAAATGGCTATTAAAAAATAAATATGCTCAATCTCATTAATGATAAAAGAAATGCAAATCAAAGCAATGAGGCATCATTAGAGATACCATATCTATATCTGATCCACATCACATTTGAAGGTTATACAGAAGGATCATACCCAGTATAAACTAGGACTAAGCAAAGTGACACACTGATACACACTTAATAAGGTGTTCAACTATATAATCTTTCGGAAGGCCAATTTAGAAAATTCTATCAAAAATTTAAACATACGTTCTCTTTGAGATAGCTGTCTCTTTTAGGTATTTCTCTTATACAAATACGTGTGTGTGCAGATATATTTACAAAAATGTTCATTGCATATTTATGTTCATATGTTCATAAATATATATGTGAATATATATTTATAATATTTTATATTTATATATAAAATATATAATAAATATAATTAAATTATATTTAAATGCCCATCAAATACCAGTTAGGTTAAATTAGGATATGTTCATATGATGAAATTCTATACAGTCATTAAAAGAATAATCAGAGAAAAATGTGATCAACATAATTTGAGTGAAGAAAAGCAAGGTATACAACCATATGCATAGAATGGTCTTGTTTTTATATGAATATATAAAGTTCACTGAAGAGTTTTTACTTAAGGATATAGATAGTTATTGAGGGAGGGGGGCAGATAACAGTCAAACTCTGAGCCAATACTTTAACAATTTTGTTTCCTTGTACACAGAGTCAGATCTACTATGGAGGTAATAAAGTCTAAGCTTCGGGGCCTCTCACTTGTACAAACTTCCCAAGGCCTTGCAAGGGGCCTTAGCAATATGTTCATGTAGTTGCATGTTTGAAAATTTTGAAAAATTAAAAATTTTGAAAAATTGAAATAGTGCAATATCAATCAGTTAAGACAACTCTACAGAATATTCTCAACTTGTAATGGTTCAACTTAACGATTTTTTAATTTTATGATGGTGTGAAAGTGATATGCATTCAGGAGAAACCATACTTTCAATTTTGAATTTTGATCTTTTCTGGGGTTAGTGGTATTTGGTACGATACTCTCTCTTGATGCTGGGCAGCAGCAACTAGCTACAGTTCCCAGTTACCCACATGATCATGAGGGTAAACAACCAATATAACATTTGCAATGATGTGGATGGAACTCCAGAGTATAACGCTAAGTGAAATAAGTCAGAGAAAGACAAATACCGTATGATTCCACTCATATGTGGAATTTCAGAAATACAACAAACAAGCTAAGGGAAAGAGAGAGAAAGAGAGAAGAGAAGAGAAGAGAAGAGAAGAGAAGAGAAGAGAAGAGAAGAGAAGAGAAGAGAGGAATTTCAAAAATACAATAAACAAGCAGAGAGAAAGGAGAGGAGAGGAGGAGAGGGGAGGAGAGGAGAGGAGAGGACAGGAGAGAGGAGAGATGGGGGATAGGCAAACCAAGAAAGAGACTCTTCAATACAGAGAACTAACTGATGGACCAGAGGAGAGATAGGTGGAGGGATAATGATGTGATGAAAATTAAGAAGGGTGCTTGTGAAGAGCACCAGGTGTTATATGGAAGTGTTGAATCACTAAACTGTACACCTAAAACTAATATTACACTGTGTGTTAACTAACTGGAATTTAAATAAAAAGTTTTAGAGGCACCTGGGTGGGTCAGTTCCTTGAGTGTTTGGCTCTTGATTTCAGCTCAGATCTTGATCCCAGGGTTATGGGATCGAGCCCTGCCTTGTGCTCTATGCTGAGCATGGAAACTACTTAAATTCTCTCTCTCTCTTTTCTCTCTCTCTCTCTCTCTCTCTCCCTCCCCCCACTTCCTCCACCTGCACTCTCTCAAATAAAAAATAAATAAAACTTAAAAAAATCAATATACCTAAAACCATTCTGTATCCATACAACCATTCTGTTTGTCGTTTTCAATACGGTTACTCAAGAAATTAAATGAGATATTCAATACTTTATTATACAATAGATTTTGTGTTAGATGATTTTGCCAAG
The DNA here is from genome assembly GCF_008692635.1 of Crocuta crocuta. Taxonomy (NCBI): domain Eukaryota; kingdom Metazoa; phylum Chordata; class Mammalia; order Carnivora; family Hyaenidae; genus Crocuta; species Crocuta crocuta. The sequence goes on along the minus strand of NW_027527920.1, from coordinate 13,662,994 downwards.
CTATAAGGTAATATAAGGGTTCTGAGCATGTAGCTAGGCTAAGCAATGGTGTTTGGTAGGCTAGGTTTTATTAAAAGCATTTCCAACTTAAAATAGTTTCCATTTATGATGGATTTATTGGGATGTAATTCCATTGTAAGTTGAGGGAGATCTGTATTCTGATTGAGACTTCTTTGTCACTCTGCCTCTCATGTTGGGTGCTTTAGAATTATTTTTCTGCCAAAGTATTCCCCTAAGGCAAAGCTTTTAGCATGCTTTGGCTTCTATTCAAATGTTCCCTCTCCTATCTGTTTATTATTATTGTCTATTAGAGGCCCTCAATCTCTCATCTACAATTGTAAAATAAATTTTTAAAAGCTATGAACAATTTTATCAGTATTCCTTTAATAGCAAAACTATCTGACTGGAGCTCAGTTAATGGGAAAACCTGACTTGAACTGACATGATTCTAAAAAAGATTCTATTTATCACAGGTGGAGTAAACATTTATGTTCTGCTGCAGAAATAATTATGCCCTTATTTATGAGGTATTGCCCATCCCTCAAGGATTTTTTTAAGTAATAAATATATAAAATAAATTATTGAAAACTGAAGATTATCAATTTGTAAACATAACAGACCTCATAGGTTTTAGAAAAGAGTAGTCAATCTTTATTTTAGTTTTGTATAAAAATTTAGATGCCTTTTAAAAATTTTATTCTTAATATTTAGCTTCCCAATATATTTAATCAAACCTCAAGCTGTTAAGGGGATCTACCAAAAATTCTACTGATAACATTATGCTTAACCTTAAAATCAGAGAGAATTCAAGGATGTGTATTCTCACCACTTCTGTTCAACACTGTACTGGCAGATTCTTCTCTATTCAAGCCTTGAAATAATGGCAGCCGTGGCCAACACCTTCATTTCAGCCTTGTGAGAGATTTTGAGTGGGAAGGCTACAGTCAAGCCACATCCAGACTCTTGGCCCACAAAAATGGCAATATAATAGGTGTTATTTTGTTAATCCATTTAAGTCTGGGCCTAACTTGTTATGCAGCATTAGTCACATAATACTGTAACTAAAAAAATGTTAGTACAACTAACAATTGAGTTTTTCAAGGTCATAGGATACAAGGTCAATAAGGAAAATTTGTTACTTCTTTATACCAGCTGTAAATAATTGGGAATTGAGAATTTCTAAAATATACCATTTCCTTTGGCATAAAAAAGCCTTTAAACACAAGAGATAAATTTAGCGAAATATGTGCAAGACCTGTTTGTTGACAACTACAAAACATTTCTGACAGAAATTAAATAAGACCTAAAGAAAAGGAGACATATATTATGTTCATGAATGGGAAGGCTCAGTATTGATAAGATATTAATTATCCCCAAATTGATCTATAGGATCAATGCAATTTCAATCTAACTCTGGGCAGGCAATTTTGTAGAAATTGACAACTTATTCTAAAATTACTATGGAAATTCAAAGGACATGAAATAGCCAAAAAATTTTTGAAAAAGAAAATAAAAGTTAAGGATTTACATTACCTGATTTCAAAACTTAGTATTACTATAAAAATGCATTAATCAAAATAGGGTAGCACTTTTACAAAGATGGTTCTATAGTTCAATGCAACTGAATAGAGTTCATAGATAAACGTAGATATATGAGGTAAGCTGATTTTCAACAAAGATATCAACATGGAAAAGACAGTCTTATCCAAAACCAGTGCTGGAACGACTGGATATCTACATGCAAAAAAAAAAAAAAAAAATCTGACCCTGAATCCTAATCTCAAACCATATACCATACACTTATCTGATAAAGTAATACTCTCCAGAATATATTTAAAAAACTCTTATAACTGGGGCACCTGGGTGGCTCAGTCGGTTAAGCATCACACTTCGGCTCAGGTCATGATCTCCTGGTTCGTGGGTTCAAGCCCTGCATCAGGCTCTGTGCTGACAGCTAGCTCAGAGTCTGGAGTCTCCTTCAGTTTCTGTATCTCCCTCTCTCTCTGACCCTCCCCTGCTCACGCTGTCTGTCTGTCTGTCTGTCTCTCTCTCTCAGAAATAAATAAAACATTAAAAAAAAGGAAAGTAAGAAAAATGTTTTAAAAAAAACTCATATAACTAACAACAAAATATAAATAACCCAATTTTAAAAATGGTCAAAAGATCTGAACAGACATTTCACCAAAAAAAATATGTAAAGAGTCATCAAACACATGAAAATATTCCTAACATTATTATTCATTGGAAAAGTGCAAATTAAAACCATGAGATATCATCATACAGTTGTTACAATGGTTAAAATGAAAAAAGATGAACCATACCAAGTGTTGGTAAAGACATGGTACGACTAGAATTCTTATACATTGCTAATTGGAATTAATATGTACAGCTACTTTAGAAAAATGTTTGGCATATGCTTTTAAAGTTAAACATGCATTTATCATGAAATCCCACAATTCTACTTCTAGGTGTTTATGCAAGAGAAATAAAAACATGTCCAAAGATGTATACACAGATATTCATAACTGTTTCATTCATAAGAGCCAAAAATTTGTAAGCATTCCAAATATCCATCAATAAGAAAATGGACTACCAATTTGTGGTATATCCATTGAAGAGAATACTACTCAGAAATTAAATGGTTAGGACTACTGATACACACAACAACATGCATGAATCTCAAATACATTTTTCCGAGTGAAAGAAACTCAACGTACTATACTATACTATACATACTGTATGAGTCTATTTATATAAAATCTGAGAATAGGCAAGGTTAACCTATTGTTATAGAAAACAGATGAGTAGTTGCCAGAGGTCAACTGAGAATTTGATAGCTGAGAATTTCACAGAATGGATGAAAGATATAAATCTATAGATACAAGAAGCACAGCTACTACCAAACAGATTAATAACATTAAATAAATCCTAGATATATCATGGTAAAACTGCCAACCACTAAAGACAAAACAAAACAAAACAAAATCTTACAAGCAGCAAGAGAGAAAAGGCAGAGCATTTCCACAGAATAACAATTAGATAAATAGCAACAATGGAAGCCAGGAGATGGTGAATTATTTTCTCTTCAAAGGGCTAAGCAAAAAGTAAATGTCAGCCAGCAATCATGGACCCAGCAAAGCTATCTTTCTAAGTTTTAAAACTATCCTCTTTTAACAATGAGAACAAATTGGGGACACCTGGATGGCTTAGTTGGTTAAGTGTACGACTCTGGCTCAGGTCATGATCTCATGGTTTAGGAGTTCAAATTTTGCATTAGGCTCTGCACTGCTAGTGCTTGGGATTCTCTCTGTCTGCCCCTCCCCTGCTCGTGTGCTCTCTCTCTCTCTTTCAAAATAAATAAACTTTATTGGAAAAAAATGAGTGAGAACAAATTAAACTTATTTTCTGATTTTAAAAATAGAAATAGAGAGTTTATCATTGACAAGCTTTCACTAAAGGGAATTTCTGAAGGATTTTCCTTATTTTGTTTTTTAAATTTTTAATGTTTATTTATTTCTAAGGCAGAGGAAGAATGTGAGCAGGGCAGGGTCAGAGAGAGAGGGAGACACAGAATCCAAAGCAGGTTCCAGACTCTGGGCTGTCAGCACAGAGCCCAACGTGGGGCTTGAATCCACAAATTATGAGATCATGAGGTGAGATGAAGTCAGACACTCAACCAACTCAGCCACTCAGGACCCCCTGAAAGATGTTCTTTAGAAAAAAAGAAAATAATGTGAGAAGAAAGGTCTGAGATGTAAGAAGGAAAAATGATCAGAGAAATTGGTAAACTGTATAATTATTTATCTATATAAACACAGTAATGTCTAATGAGTTTTAAAAAGCATCCATACTTCTGAGCAACAATATTACATCAGCTGAAAGGAAGTAGTTTGATCAAAGTATTCTTGTATTATTCAGAAAATGGTCAATTTATTAACTTTATACTTTAAGATGCATAATGAGATTTTGAGAACCAGTAAAAGAATAGAAGTAGCATAACTTCCAAATTTGACAGAGAAAACAATGATATAAGAAAACAAATCAGCGGCACCTGCATGGCTCCGTCGGTTGAGCATCCAGCTCTTGATTTCACAGTTGTGAGATCAAGCCCCAAGTGGGGCTCCATCATGAGTGTGGAGACTGCTTAAGAGTCTCTCTTTTCCTCTCCCTCTTGCCCCTCCCTGGCTTGTGCACACACTCACTCACTCTCTCTCAAAACAAAACAAAACAACCTCACTTGGTTAAGAAGAAGGGAGGGAGGGGAAAACAAATCAACTCAATCAATCCAGAAAGATGTGATAGTTAGAGGTCAGCTCATTCAGGGCCTCACAGGCCTTAGCAAAGCTGTGGATTAGGGACCAAATATAGATATCTGCTGCCAAGTATGGAAGATCCAAGGTAAGTGTGAGATACATTTATACTCAATGCCTAAAATGCTTATTCTCTGATGGAAGGCACTTCCTATTTATCTCAATGATTGTAGCTCAATGGGGCAAAGTTAATTTTAAGCTCAACCTCCAGTCTGCTCACCTATGCTCTGGAAATCCAGTGACAGTTCCTTGCTGCTGTGCTATAATTTCAAAATCATGATAGTGTGCATAGCTTTAGGGTGGTTATGTGTGAAGAAACACTTAAAAAATAGAACACCAATGTCTTATCAGGACAATCAAGATCCTCCAAAGTCTTAAAAAGGTGGTCTAAACACAATTTAAAATTATTCTTTCTTATCTACCACATTCATGGGAACACATGCATGGGACCAGTTAGAAGTGGGCAGTTTACAAGGAACTTTGATAAACATGAGAGTTCAAGTCCCCCAAAGACTCTATCCAGCTCCTCTGCTCCACCCATCCCACTGCTGCCATGCAGAAACTCTGCTTTCTGAGCATCAGATTCTACCTGTGCTCAGAAACTAGCCAAATTCTCAGTTCCATTAATACGCCCCAGTTTTCTTGACTCCATATCTTTGCTCACATGATTGCTTCTTTTCAAAAATTTTTTATTAAGGACATTTTTAGATCAGCTTTAGGTTCATAGTAAAACTGAGAGGAAGGGACACATATTTCCCATCCATCCCCTGCCTCCACACATGCACACTCTCCTGTCAGCAACACACCCCATTAGCATGGTACATTTGTTACAACTGATGAACTTACATTGACCTCTAATAATCACTCAAAGTCCATATTTCACACTAAGGATCATTCTTGACGCTGTGCATTCTAAAGTTTGGACAAATGCATAATGACATGTATCTATGATTACAGCATCAGAGTATTTTCACTGCCTTAAACAATCTCTGTGCCCCTTCTCTCCATCCAACCCCTGGCAACCACTGATATTTTTACTGTCTCCACAGTTTTACCTTTTGCAGAATGATATATAATTGGAGTCATATAGTATGTAGCACTTTCAGATTGACTTCTTTCACTTAATAAAATGCATTTAAGGTTCCTCTATGCCTTTTCATGGCTTGATAACTCATTTATTTTTAGCACTGAATAACATTCTATTTTCTGGATGTACTACCATTCATCTACTGAAGAACATCATGGTTGTTTCCAAGTTTTGACAATTATGAATAAAGTTGTTATAAACATCTGTGTGCAGGTGTGTGTGTGTGTGTGTGTGTGTGTACATGTTTTCAATTCCTTTCAGTAAATACCAAGGAGTATGACTGCTGGATTGTATGGTAAGAGTATGTTAAGTATTTTTTTTTTAAATGACAAACTTCCTTCCAAAGTAGCGTACCATTTTGCATCCCACCAGCAATGAATGAGAGTTCTGTGGTTCCACATCCTCACCTGCGTGTCAGTGTTCTGAGTTTGGGCCATGCCGATAAATGTGTATCTTTTTTGATGAGGGCTTTTAAGGTCTTGGTTCATTTTTTTTAATGTTTATTTATTTTTGAGAGACAGAGAGCATGAGCAGGGGAGGGGCAAAGAGAGAAGGGGACAGATGATCCAATGTGGGCACCGTGCTGACCGCAGAGAGCCTGATGCAGGGCTCCAACTCTTGAACTGCGAGATCCTGGCCTGAGCTATAGTCAGATGCCCAATGGATCGAGCCACCCAGAGGCCCCTCTTGGTTCATTTTTAACTGGGTTATCTGTTTTCTTATTGTTGAGTTTTAGGACTTCTTCGTATATTTTGATAACAGTTTTTTTAAAATGTTTTTATTTATTTCTGAGAGAGAGAGAGAGAGAGAGAGAGAGAGGGACAGCGTGAGCAGAGGAGGGTCAGAGAGAGAGGGAGACACAATCTGAAGCAGGCTCCAGGTTCTGAGCTAGCTGTCAGCACAGAGCCTGATGCGGGGCTCGAACCCACGAACCATGAGATCATGTCCTGAGCCAAAGTCAGGCACTTAACCGACTGAGCCACCCAGGCGCCCCAATTTTGATAACAGTTCTTAAACAGACACATCTTTTGTAAATATTTTTTCCCAGTCTATGGCTTATATTTTTACCCTCTTGAACCTGCTTTTCACAGAACAAAAATGTTTAATGACATACAGTTTACTGATTCTTTCTTTCATGGATCATGTCTTTCATGTTGTATCAAAAAAGTCATCACCAAACCCAAGGTCATCTAGATGGTCTCCCATCTTATCTTCCAGGAATTTAAAATTTTTGCATTTTACATTTAGCTCTGTGAACCATTTTGACTTAATTTTTGTAAATAGTGGGAAGTCTGTGTCTAAATTTTATTTGTATGTGGAAGTCTAATTACTCCAGCACCATGTGTTGGAAAAAGAATATTTTTATATTTTTTTCATTGTATTGTCTTTGCTCCTTCACCAAAGATCAGCTGACTATATTTGTGGGTCTGTTGTTGGGCTCTCTATTCCATTCCATTGGTCTGTATGTGGTACTTTCACCAATACCACAATGCCTTAAGTAGAGGAGCTTTATAGGAAGTCTTGAAGTTGGGTGTGTCAGTCCTACAAATGCTCTTCTACTTAAATATTGTGTTGCTTATTCTGGGTCTTTTGCCTCTTCATATAACCTGTAGAATCAGTTTGTCAATATCCACAAAATAACTTGGTAGTATTTTTATTGGGATTACATTGAATGTGTAGGTCAAGCTGGGAAGAACCAGCATCTTGGCAGTGTTGAATCTTTCCAAAAAGAACATGGAATATCTCTCCATGTATATAGGCCACCTTTGGTTTCATTCATCAAATCTTTGTAATTGTCCTCATCTAGATCTTATACATATCTTGTTAGATTTATATCTAAATATATATATTTAGCAGTGTGCAAATGTTAATAATATAATGCTTTTAATTTCAAATTCCATTTGTTCATCACTGTTATAGAGGAAAGAGATTGACTTTTGAATACTAATTAACCTTGTATCCTGCAACTTTGCTATAACCACTTATTAGTTCCAGTTTTATTTTTTGTTAACTCTTTGAGATTTTCTACACAGACAATTCTATCAACTCTAAACAAAAATAGCTTTATTTCTTCCTATCCAATCAGTATACCTTTTATTTCCTTTTCTCATCTTGTTGCATCAGCCAGGACTTCCAATACAATGTTGAAAAGGAATGGTGAGAGGGGCCATTCTTGCCTTGTTCCTGATCTTAGTAGGAAAAATTCTAGTTTCTCACCATTAGTATGATGTTAGGTATAGATTTTTTGTTCATATTCTTTATCAAATTGAGAAAGTTTCCTTCCATTCCTAATTTACTGTTTTTATCAATAAGTATTGAATTTTGTCAAATTTTTTTTGCATTTTTCTCTGCACCTATTGATATGACCTTGTGATTTTTCTTCTTTAGCCTGCTGATGTGATAGAATACATAATTGGTTTTCAAACGTTTAATCAGATTTGCCTATTTGGGTAAATTCCACTGGGTCCTAGTTACCTAGTGGATCTGAGTTATCAATATTTTGTTGAAGATTTTTATATTTATCCTCATGAGAAAGATTGGTCTATAGTTGTGTTTTCTTATAATGTCTTTGCCTGATTTTGGCATTACGATAATATGGACCTATAGCATAAGTAAGGGAGTATTCCTTCTGCTTTTATTTTCTGAAAAAAGATTGTAGAAAATTGGGAAGATTTCTTCCTTAAATATTTGATAAAACTCATCAATGCACCCACCTCAGCCTGGTGCTTTCTGTTTTGGAAGGTTATTAATGATAGATTTAATCATAGATTTAATTTCCTGATTAGAAACAGGCATATTCACATTGTATGTTTCTCCTTGTATAAATTTTGCAGATTGTGTCTTCCAAAAAATTGGTCCATTTGATCTAAGTTATCAAATTTGTAAGCATGGAGTGCCCATAGTATTCCTTTATTATCTTCTTTTTTAATTAAATAGTTTACTGTAAAGTTGCTTTCCATATAACACCTGGTGCTCATCCCCAAAAGTGCCCTTCTCCATGCCATCACCCCCCTTCCCCTCTGTCCTACCCCCATCAGCCCTCAGTTTGTTCTCAGCATTCAAGAGTCTCTCATGGTTTCCCTCCCTCCCTCTCCCCTACTATTTTCCCCTTCTTCTCCCCCAAGGTCCTCCATTAAGTTCCTCCTAATCTACCTATACGTGCAAACATATGGTATCTGTCCTTCTCTGCCTGACTTATTTCACTCAGCATAACACCCTCAAGGTCCATCCGCGTTGCTACACATGGCCAGATTTCATTCTTTCTCATTGCCATGTAGTATTCCATTGTATAGATAAACCACATCTTCTTGATCCATTTGTCCGTTGAAAGACACTTAGGCTCTTTCCATGTTTTGACTATTGTTGAGAGTGCTGCTAGAAACATTGGGGTACATGTGCCCCTATGTGTCAGCACTCCTGTATCCCTTGGTAAATTCCTAGCAGTGCTATTGCTAGGTCATAGGGGAGTTCTATTGTAAATTATTTGAGGAACCTCCACACGGTTTTCCAGAGGAGCTGTACCCGACATTCCCACCAACAGTGTAGGAGGGTGCCCGTTTCTCCACATCCTCTCCAGCAGCTATAGTCTCCTGATTTGTTCATTTTAGCCACTCTGACTGGCGTGAGGTGGTATTTCAGTGTGCTTTTGATTTATATTTCCCTGATGATGAGGGACACTGAGCATCGTTTCATGTGTCTGTTGGCCATCTGGATGTTCTCTTTAGGGAAGTGTCTGTTCATGTCTTCTGCCCATTTCGTCACTGGGTTGTTTGTTTTTTCAGATGTAGAGTTCGGTGAGTTCCTTACAGATTGTATACTAACCCCTTATCTGATATGTCATTTGCAACTATCTTTTCCCATTCCATCGGTTGCCTATTCGTTTTATGGATTGTTTCCTTTGCCATGCAGAAGCTTTTTATCTTGGTGAGGTCCCAATAGTTCATTTTTGCTTTTGATTCCCTGGCCTTTGGGGATGTGTCAAGTAAGAAATTGCTGTGGTGGAGGTCAAGAGGGGTGGTTTCCTGCTTTCTCCTTTAGGGTTTTGATGGTTTCCTGTCTCACATTCAGGTTCTTCATCCATTTTGAGTTTATTCCTGTGTATGGTGCGAGAAAGAGATCTAGTTTCATTCTTCTGCATGTTGCTGTCCAGTTCTCCCAGCACCATCTGTTAAAGAGACTGTCTTTTTTCCATTGGATACTCTTTCCCGCTTTATCAAAGATTAGTTGGCCAGGGGCGCCTGGGTGGCTCAGTCGTTTAAGTGTCTGACTTCGGCTCAAGTCATGATCTCACGGTTCATGGGTTCAAGCCCCATGTTGGGCTCTGTGCTGACAGCTAGCTCAGAGCCTGGAGCCTGTTTCTGATTCTGTGTCTCCCTCTCTCTCTGACCTTGCCCTGTTCATGCTCTCTCAGAAATAAATAAAACATTAAAAAAAAGTTAAAAAAATTAGTTGGCCATACATTTGTGAGTCCAATACTGAGTTCTCTATTCTATTCCACTGGTCTATGTGTTTGTTTTTGTGCCAGTACCATACTGTCTTGAAGATTACAGCTTTGTAGTAGAGGCTAAAGTCTGGGATGGTGATGCCTCCCGTTCTGGTTTTCTTCTTCAATATTACTTTGGCTATTGGGGTTCTTTTGTGGTTCCATACAAATTTTAGGATAGTTTGTTCTAGCTTTGAGAAGAATGCTGGGGCAATTTTGATTGGGATTGCATTGAATGTGTAGATTGCTTTGGGTAGTAATGACATTTTATTAATATTTATTCTCCGACCCATGGGCACGGAATGTTTATCCATTTCTTTGTGTCTGCCTCAATTTCCTTCATAAGTTTTCTATAGTTTTCATCATACAGATCTCTTCTATCTTTGGTTAGGTTTATTCCTAGGTATTTTATGGTTTTCTTGTGCAATTGTAAACGGGATCAGTTTCTTGATTTCTCTTTCTGTTGCTTCACTGTTGGTGTATAAAAATGCAACCGATTTCTGTACGTTGATTTTGTACCCTGCAACTTTGCTGAATTCATGGATCACTTCTAGTAGGCTTCTGGTGGAGTCTGTTGGGTTTTCTATGTAGAGTATCATGTTGTCTGCGAAAAGTGAAAGTTTGACTTCTTTTTTGCCAATTCTGATGCCTTTGATTTCCTTCTGTTGTCTGATGGCTGATGCTAGGACTTCCAGCACTATGTTAAACAACAGTAGTGAGAGTGAACATCCCTGTCGTGTTCCTGATTTCAGGGGGAAAACTCTCAGTTTTTCCCTTTTGAGGGTGATGTTGGTTGAGGGCTTCTCATAGATGGCTTTTATGAAATTTAAGTAAGTTCCTTATATCCCAACTTTCTCAAGGGTCTTTATTAAGAAGGGATGCTGTATTTTGTCAAATGCTTTTTCTGCATCTGTCGACAGGATCATATGGTTTTTATCTTTTCTTTTGTTGATGTGATGTATCACATTGATTGATTTGCGAATGTTGAACCAGCCCTGTAACCCTGGAATGAATCCCACTTGATCACAGGGATACTTCTTTTTATGTGCTGTTGAATTCAATTTGCAAGCATCTTGTTGAGGATTTCTGCATCCGTATTCTTCAAGGATATTGGCCTGTAGTTCTCTTTTTTGGCAGGGTCTCTGTCTGGCTTGGGAATTAAAGTAATGCTGGCTTCATAAAATGAGTGTGGAAGTTTTCCTTCCATTTCTATTTTTTGGAATAGCTTGAAAAGAATGGGTATTAATTCTGTTTTAAATGTCTGGTAGAATTCCCCAGGGAAACCATCTGGCCCAGGGCTCTTATTTGTTGGGAGATTTTTGCTAGCTGATTTAATTTCTTCACTAGTTATGGGTCTGTTCAGATTTTCTATCTCTTCCCGTGTGAATTCTGGTAGTGAGTGTGTGTTTAGGAATTTGTCCATTTCTTCTAAGTTGCCCAGTTTGTTGGCATATAATTTTTCATAGTATTCCCTGATAATTGCTTGTATTTCTGAGGAGTTGGTTGTAATAAGTCCATTTTCATTTATGATTTCATCTATTTGGGTACTCTCTCTTTTCTTTTTGAGAAGCCTGGCTAGACGTTTGTCAATTTTATTTTTTCAAAAAACCAACTCTTGGTTTCACTGATCTGTTCAACTGGTTTTCTGGATTCTATATTGTTTATTTCTGCCCTGATTTTTATTATTTCCCTTCTTCTACTGGGTTTGGGGTGCTCCTGTTGGTCTCCTGCTAGTTCCTCTAGGTGCGCTGTTAGATTTTATACTTGCGCTTTTTCTAATTTCTTGAAATAGGCCTGCAGTGCAATGTACTTTCCTGTTAGGACTGTGTTTGCCGCTTCCCATAGAGTTTGAATTGTTGTATTTTCATTTTCATTTGCTTCTATATATTTTTAAATTTCTTCTCTAATTGCCTGATTGGCCCATTCATTCTTTAGTAGGGTGTTCTTTAACCTCCATGTTTTTGGAGGTTTTCCAGACTTCTTCCTATAGTTGATTTCAAGTTTCATAGCACTGTGATCTGGAAGTGTGCATGGTATGATCTCAATTCTTTTATATTTATTGAGGGCTGCTTTATGTCCGAGGATGTGATCTATTTCGGAGAATGTGCCATGCACACTTGAGAAGAAAGTAAATTCCATGGCTTCAGGATGTACAGTTCTAAATATATCTGTCAGATCCATCTGGTGCAATGTGTCCTTCAAGTCCATTGTTTCTTTAGTGATTTTCTGTCTAGTTGATTAATCCATTGCTGTAAGTGGAGTATTAAAGTCCCCTGCTATTAGCACATTCTTATCCATAAGATTGTTTCTGTTTGTCATTGTTTTATGTATTTAGGTGCTCCCGTATTCGGTGCATAGACATTTATAATTGTTAGCTCTTCCTGATGGATGTACCCTGTAATTATTATATAATGCCCTTCTTCATCACTTGTTACTGCCTTTACTTTAAAGTCCAGTTTGTCTGATAGAAGTATAGCTACTCCAGCTTTCTTTTGACTTCCAGTAGCATGATATATATTTCTCCATCCCCTTACTTTTAATGTGAAGGTGTCCTCAGATGTAAAATGAGTTTCTTGTAGACAGCAAATAGATGGATTTTGGTTTTTTATGCATTCTGCTACCGTATTTATTTCTTTTGATTGGAGCATTTAGTCCATTCTTTATTATCTTTTTAATACATGGCATATGTTGTGATATGCCTCTTTTATTTCAGATATCAATAATTTGCATCTTCTCTCCCTTTTCGTAGTTACACTGACTAGAGGCTTATCAATTTTATTAACCTTTTTTTAAAAACCAGCTTTTGATTTAATTGATCTTGTCTATCAATTTTCTCTTTTCAGTTTCAATGATTTCCGCTCTATTTTTTATCATTTCATTTCTTGATCTCCTCTATCCATATCCTCTTTTCAATTTCAGTGATTTCTGCTCTATTATTTATCATTTCATTTCTTCTTCTTACTTTGAATTAATTTTTCTCTCTTTCTAGTTTTGTAACATCTAAGATTTAGATGATTTAGAGCTTTCTTCTTTTGCATTTAATGCTATAAATTTTATTCTAGCCATTGCTTTCACTGAATCCCACAAGTTTTAATACGTTTTGTTGATTTTCATTTAGTTCAAAATACTTAACAATTATATCAAGATTTCTTTTTTGACTATGCTACTTATAAGTAGGTTGTTTGACCTATGTGTAACTTAGAAGTATTAGCCTGGGTGGCTTAGTTCATTAAATGACCAGCTCTTGATTTCAGGTCAGGTCATGATCTCACAGTGTATGAAACTGAGCCCTGCACTGGGCTGGTTCTGCACTGACAGACTGGAGCCCTCTTGGGATTCTTTCTTTCCCTCTCTCTCTGCACCCTCCCCTCTTCCCCCACTCACACTTGCCCGCACTCTCTCTCTCTCCCTCACTCAAAAAAAAAAAAGTATGTTGTTTAGTCTCTATTTATTTTGGAATTTTCCAGTACCTTTGTTATTAATTTCTGGTTTAAGTCTATTACACTCTGACAGCAGACACTGTATGATTTATATTTTTTTAAATTTGTTAAACTGTGCGTTAGGACTCAGAATGTGGTCTATCTTAGTGAATGTTCCATGTGAGTTTGAAAGGAATGTGTATTCTGTTGTTGGTGGATGAGGTAGTCTATAGCTGTCAATTACATCTAGTTGATTGATGATGTTGTTGAGTTCAACTACATCCTTAATTATTTTCTGCCCATTGGATCTGTCCATTTGTGACAGAAGAGTGAAGTATCAGCTATAATAGTGGATTCATCTATTTCTCCTTGCAGTTCTGTCAGTCTTTGCCTCACATATTTTGATTCTCTGCTGTTAGGTAAACACATGTTAAAGATTGTTATATCTTCTTGGCGAACTGACACTCCCACCTTATCAGTATATAATGGCCCTCTTTATCCCTGATAACTTTCCTTGCCTTGAAGTCTGCTCCGTCTGAAATTAATGTAGCTACTTCTGATTTCTTTTGATTTGTATTAGCATGGTATATTTCCCCCAACCATTTAATCTATAAATGTCTTATATTTAAAGTATATTTCTTTTAGAGAACATATAGTTGAGTCCTCTTTTTTGATCATTCTGACCATCTCTTTTAATTGTACATTTAAATCATTGATATTCAAAGTGATTATTGATACATCATTGATTTCAAAGTGATTATTGATATAGTTGGATTAACAGATACATATTTGTTACTGTTTTCTATTTGTTACCCTTGTTCATTGTTCCTATTATTGTCTTTCACTTTGTCTGCTTTCTGTGGCTTAAACTGAGCACTTTAGACATGACTGCTTTTTTCTGTCTTCTCCTTTCCTCCCTGACCCTCTATTATTTTCTGACAAAATCCTACCCACTTACAAGGCCATTGACAAATCCACATACCTTTCCAAGCTAGGTAGGTATTGTTTATCTCCAACCTGAACTACTTGAGTACATGGTTTCACTAGTCTCATGTTACTTGTCCTGATGAGTTTTATTAGAGATAGGTATTATATACTAAATTCCCTAGAAGGTCTAAGGTTTTTTAAAAGCAGGACTGTGAGGTTTTTCATCTTTGTATCACCTTTGGAACATAGCTTAGAGCCAAATACAGAGAAAATAAATATTTGTTCAATAAACTGAAGTACTAAATAGTGTGATACACATAAAAAGTCCCATTGGAGCTCAGAATGGAGAGATCAGTGTGGTTTGAAGTAGTCAGGGAGGGCTGGAAGGAGTGGAAGTTGGGTGGAGGGAGGTTTATAGGAAGGGGGTCCTTGTGGAAGAAGAAACAGCTCCATCGGAGGCACTGAAACGTGATGGGCATTAAAGCAGCCTGTCATCCCTCTTACCTCTGAGAGAATGGATCGGCAGAAAAAGAGCTCTTTACTGACTGGCCATTCTCAAGTGTTCAGAAAACCCTCTGTAAGGTATATCCTGTAGTTATTCTTCAGTAAACTATATATGAAGCAATAAACAATAAAGTACGTAATAAAGTGTTCTTTCCAAAGGACTGTTTTCTTTAAACCCTGCCTTCAATATAAATAAGGTGGTAATCTATGCCAAACTTGGCCTATCATATATTTATTCACTCTTTAATTTAATAAATATTGATAAGAAATAATTTGGGCCCAGAACTATGCTAAGAGCTACAGACACAACATTGAATAAAATGTGATTATGGACTTTCAACAGACTCACAATCTAATGAAGAAATTAGCTCTCAGTGAGTTGAAAATTGCCCATTTCAAAGCATTTTTTTGGGGAGTAATCTTAGAGTCACTATATTTTACAGCACTAGGACAACTACATTCACCTAAGGCTGAACATATCTCTCCCCAAGGGCAGAACTTAGTAAAGTATGGTAGTCACAGAGAGGTTCGTATCATATGGCTCTATGATAGTGCAGAATAAACCCAACTTACCTTGGTATAATATTTCAAGGAAAGGAAATAGATTGCTGCAGGAAAAAGAAAATAATTTTTAAAAGCATAGTTAAAGTCTTCAGAGAGATTCAAGAGATCAGAGTCATAAAGAGATTATAGGCTACTATTAAAAAGAAGTATTTAGAGTTCCTAGAAATTAAAAATTAGGAGAGCCAAAATAAAAATTAATTCAAACGGAAGAGCTGAGTATAGAAATGATAGGACTAAAGTTCAACATGTAAAGCTAGAAGATTGAGGTGATGAATTTTTGCAAAATAACAAAGGGATAAACAAATTTCAAGGAAAATTAGGTGATAATTTGAGATCCAAAATCCATCTAATAGGAGATCAAAAAAGAGATATGAGAGAAGATAGAGAGAATTAAAGAAATACTAAAGACAATTTTTTTTCCTGGAGTGAAGAAATACCTAAGTGATTAGATGGAAAGCACATGCTAAATATTTAGAGAAATTCTGGAGATGGGGGTCCATAATATATGGACAAATACTGGAGAAATGTGTGACATCTGAGAATAGAAGGAAAACTTATTAAGCTTCTAGTACGTTCAAGCTTCTACTATGTTTTAGGGGCAGGGGATGCAAGATTACTTACTAAAGAATGGTAATTAAACTGACATTGGACTTCTAATATGTAACATGGAATGCTAGAAAACAATAGGAAAAAATATCTTATAAGTATTGAGGAAAAAGAACTTTGAACTAAAATGCTATACAGATTAATAAATAATTCGTGTAGACTGAATAATGCCTCCTAAAAACATCCATATCCTAATCCCGGGAACCTATAAATATTTCCTTACGTAGCAAAATGGACTTGGCTGATATGATTAAATTTAAGATCTTGAGATGAGGAGATTACCCTAGATTGTACAGATGGGACCTAATGCAATTAAATGTATCCTTAAAAGAGATGGCAGAGGGAAATTTGACAGAAGAGGAGGCAATATGACCCAGCCACGGCTTGCACACTGATACGGCCATGGCCACAGCCAAGGAATCAGCCACCAGGAGAAGCTGTGAGAAGCAATGAATAAATTCTTCCCTGAGCCTCTGGAGGGAGACTGTGAAGCTGATACCTTGATTTCAACTGAGGGATACTAGTTTCAGACTTTGGGCTTCTAGAACTTCGAGAGAACAAATTTCTGTTGTTTTAAGACAGCAAGTTTGTGTTAATTTGTCAAAGCAGCTACAAGAGACTGATAGAGTGAGTTACTACCCAAGTAGTACAGTGAGAAATTCAGGAGCAGTACACACAAACAAGTCCCTTTGTCTATGACAGCCGAGATTACCAGAAAGACTAAGACAGTATTTCAAAGCCAAGCAAAGACATAAACACCCCAAGATTCAACGCAATCTAAAGTGATTCCAGTATTAAATTACTACCATATATTAACAACCAGCTAAATTGGGCTACACACAGATTTTAATCACCAGTAGTTTTTATTTGAGAATTTCCTATTTGAATCAGCTTTCTGTGTCTCAGTATTTTTAAAAAATTAATGTTTATTTATTTTTTGAGAGAGAGACAGAGACAGAGCATGAGCAGGGGAGGGGCAGAGAGAGAGGGAAACACAGAACCCAACACAGGGCCCAAGCTCTAAGCTATCAGCACAGAGCCCAGTGCAGAGCCTGAACTCAGGAACGGTGAGATCATGACCTAAGCCAAAGTCAGACACTCAACCAACTGAGCCACCCAGGTGCCTCTCTGTCCTAGTGTTTTATTTTTCTTTAATGTTTTTTTATTTATTTCTGAGAGAGAGAGAGAGACAGCATGAGCAGGGGAGGGTCAGAGAGAGAGGGAGACACAGAATCAGAAAGAGGCTCCAAGCTCTGAGCTGGCTGTCAGCACAGAGCCCGAAGTGGGGCTCGAACCCACAAACCATGAGATCATGAACTGAGCCGAAGCCGAACGCTACTGAGCCACCCAGGCGCCCCCTAGTGTTTTAAAGCTACCTAATATCCATGCTGGCATCTGGGACAGAATTATTCCAAAAACTCCTTTTTTACAGAGTTCTTCACCGTTCCAGTCTTCGTGTTTAGTAAAGTAATGCAGTAGCCAGATATTACAACAGGGGTTCAGATCATAAATGTATTGCTCTGTGCTGACAGCTCAGAGCCTGGAGCCTGCTTCAGATTCTGTGTCTCCCTCTCTCTACCCCTCCCCCACTTGCATTTTGTCTCTTTCTCTCAAAAATAGACATTAAAAATAATAATAAAAAATAACTGTATTGCCAGTACAGGAAATAAGACCCTCTCTCCTGATACCTTTAGAAGTTTCCTTCCTTTCTATAAATCCAATAGAGCAGTAGCCTATACTATTGCTCTTTATAAGTCACACATATATACTGGAACTCATAACAAATGTTCTTTAGAAAAAGGCAACATGAGGGGCGCCTGGGTGGCTTAAGCGTCCGACTTTCGCTTAGGTCATGATCTCGCGGTTCGTGGGTTCAAGCCCCGCGTCGGGCTCTGTGCTGACTGCCAGCTCAGAGCGTGGAGCCTGTTTCAGTCTGTGACTCCCTCTCTCTCTGACCCTCCCCTGCTCACGCTGTCTCTCTCTCTCCTAGAAATAAAAAAAAAAAAAGAATTTAAAAAAGAAAAAGGCAACATGAACTATGTGGTAATGGGGATTTCCCACAGGTGGCCCCACTGTATATAGTGTTGTAAATCAACCAAGTCATCATTATGTAGCATTCCACTGTACTCATAATAGACTGTTCTCCACCTTTACAAATGCCTCTTTACTTTAATTAACCCATTCAGAGAAGTATCAGAGAAGTCAGAAGACAAGTGATCATTTTTAAGTGAATGTGTAGCCTGTCCCAGCATTGTACTGTATACTATTGCATATTTTAAAAATTGTACGAAGAGTAGCTTCTGCTCAGAGGAGACATATTATCTGCTTGGATAACGAAGACTCCACATAATGACTGAAAAACTATGTTAAACAACACCTGATGCAATGCTCAGACTACTCTGGTACCTAATTTCACTTCATCCTATAGAAAGGAACAGAGCTAGAATTCAAGGAGTACATCCAACCCTTTTATGAACGTGAAGACTCCTTAACTGATTTGTTCATTTTTCAACTTGATGACAACTTATTAATTTGTATAATGAAAAGTATGCCTGTCATGTATATTGACTAGGGCAGGACTAGGCTGCTCCCATTGGTTTGTCTGCCCTACACTTTACTTCAAGATAGAACTATTTGGAAAGCCAAATGCTAATTGAAAGGTTGCTTGGGAACATGGACTCAATGCCAGGGGAGTTATGTGGATGATGTAAAAGTTTAATGGTGTCAGCCATGACAGTCTTTCCAAACAACTCTTTGTGGATGGCTCACCTGACCTTACACTATAGAAGAAAATCACCTTTTATGAATTAGCACCCATCACCCCAGCCTGAATGGGTATAACTAAATCAGTAAAGCTCTGTCTTCTTAAGCTTAGCTACAACTCTGCTAACCACAGATTAACATCCCAGGTAATGCAGGTGCTTTCAGAAGCTGACCTCAGAGTCAAATATCTCATATAAAGCAATTTTAAACCACAGACCTGGAAAAGAGCGTATTTGCTTATAATGATACCAGCCAGAAACCATTGTTTTCAAGAAGCCTTTCCATTTCAGGCCTAAGCTACCTTCACAGCTGCTTGTTGGCAGGACAGTTTAGCCCGCATGGTGGAGAGTAGCTCAAGTTCCTTGAAAACATGGCATTATTTATTGACTATCTGCCTCACTTGCATCTGTGAGGTGTGGAAATTCACCGGTGGTTTATAAGACCATCAGTTTTAAACAACACCATCCATCACAAAATGAAAAGGAGTGATCAACGTTCCCTCAACTGCAATATATAATACGAGGGTCAGCAAGTGGGAGTCATGGTTGGCGACACAATTGCTGGCCTCAGGTAGCAAATCCATCCTTCCAGCTGTTCTGATCCATATGGGTTCAATGAACCACAGAGAGTGCAGCCTCTTCTCCTTGGAAGTATCTGCTGTAACTCTTCCACCCAAACTCCATAATAAAACAATGGTAAGGTAGGCTGACGACCATTTATCTAAACTTCATCTGGTAGTCAAGTGCTGACAAAGAGGAAAACATGCACATTAGTGAGCAGACAGATGTGATGCTATGAAATTAAGGTGTTCTTCTCTTGAAAAAACCAAAGATTTCAAATGTAGGAGGAAATTAAAATAATTTAGTCATTAAGTCAAAGCCATATGGAAAGCCACTACTTAGGCTATTTCCCCCGCTAAGCAAATTGTGGGGCTGTCCCTGATAATCTTAACACTCAAGTTTCTTACAACATAAAGCTGTTAGGATAATATTCCACAACTGTCAAAATCAAGATTCTCACTTCAGCTTCTAGAGCCTAGAAATAAATTTCAAAATAGTAAGCAGTGACTCTTCTTCTTACATTCTGGCTACCAATTTTAACTTTGTCCCAGAACAGCAAATTTCCCCCTCCACCCCAA
>NW_027527920.1:13620959-13643155 GCF_008692635.1 Crocuta crocuta | reverse complement strand
TTCCCCCCCCCCCCCAAGAATTTCCCACTGATATCTGACTCGCAGTCCACATAAAAACTTAAAACATAAGTTGATGTGTAAGACCTGGCATGCTCCCTTAATATCTCTGGCTTTTATTTTCTTCATCCATAAAATGGGATCATAATAAAAATCCTCCCCTNATGCTGAGCAAAATAAGTCAGGCAGGGAAAGACAGATACCATATGTTTGCACGTATAGAAGGATTAGGAGGAATTTAACTGAGGACCATGGGGGCGAAGAAGGGGGGAAATGGTGGGGGAAAGGGAGAGAGGCAAACCATGAGAGACTCTTGAATGCTGAGAAACAAACTAAGCACTAGGTGTTATATGGAAACCAATTTGACAATAAACTATTTGTAAAATAAATAAACAAATAAAATAAATAAACATCCTCCCCTTAACACAGTGGTTCTTAACCAGGGGTGATTTCCAGCTCCCAGGGTACATGTGGCAATATCTGGAGACATGTTTGGTTGTCAAAACTTGGGGGAGGTGATTGCTAGTGGCATCTAGTAGGTAGAGGCCAAGGATAGTACTAAACATCCTCAATGCACAGGGGAGCCACCCACAAAAAACTGTCCACCTCAAAATGTCACAGTAACATAGGTGAGAAACTCTGCCTTAATAGTATGAGGTTATCAACGAGATCAAAGCAGATGTTTAGTGAAAGATTCTATGAATAATAATAATAATAATAATAAATCTTAAGTTGTAGCTTGTCCCTATTTCACTATATAAACTTTCATTGATGTGTCAAAAGTAAGTGTAAAGAGCCAATGATTGTGAAAGGAAAACATTGTCATTGAAAAGTATAAGCCAGGGGGGCATGCCTGGGTGACTCAGTCAGTTGAGCATCCAACTTCAGCTCAGGTCATGATCTCACAGTTCGTGCGTTTGGGCCCCGCGTCGAACTCTGTGCTGACAGCTTGCTCAGAGCGAGCCTGGAGCCTGCTTCAGGTCCTGTGTCTCCTTCTCTCTCTGTCCCTCCCCCATTCATGCCCTGTCTCTGTCTCTCATAAACATTAAAAAAATTTTTTTAGAAAGCTAAAGCGTAAGCCTGGAATTGCAGTGATGCAGAGGCTGCGTTAATCACATGACTGGAAATGTGAATACTGGCCTAGGTCACCAACATCACACTGTTCTCACTACCCTGAACTTGTGTGGCTCACCCCCCAGCTTTTGGTGTGAGATCAGCTGGGAGGCTGGTGGATGAACTTTGGAGCAAGGTCCACTGGGCTGGATTCATCTCTACTAGGCTGGGCAAGCAGAGTGAGCCACCTGCTTGATCTTGAGTTGTCAGGTGCCCCACGAAGGCATCTCATAAGAGCAAAGAATGTGAAGCATCACTGATAAAGTGAAACTAGCTACAGTAACTGTCAGGGGGGAACATGAGAGTAGGAGAGACAAAGCACAAAATTAGCCTTTTGGTAGTGGATCAGACTGTGGTCTGTTTGTTCTCAGATTCATCTCTTGCCCTTCTCTGCTCTTCTTGGGGTGTAGAAAGTGGGGAAGGTAGTGCAGGCTGCTTTCCTTTTGCTCCCATTGTCAGAGGGCATTCTGTAGGGTCTTCTAAGGAGAGATTAGCAAAGAGAAGGAAGGAAGAAGCCAGAGCATTTCTTCTTCCTTCTATGCCTCCAGGGCCTCCCTGGCAATGACTGCATCATCTACTTGGTATCAGTATCTATCAGACAGGTCCTCAGTGGTTTCAGGTTCTATCAGGTGCCCCCAGGCCTTGAGCTGTGGTAACACCATTTCCTCCTTTTGTTTCTCCCATCTAGGGGTGTAGCTTACTGAGGCTAACTTCCAGATTGCCTCCCTTTCTCTTTTTTTCTTCTCAGTTTTTTCTTTTGGCACTTGTGTAACCATTTCCTTGTACTCCGTTCTCTCTGACTGAGTTTCCTTTCTCTTGGTTGGATCTTAGAGAATATTTTTTCAGGACAGAACGTGGGGCACACCAGTGTGACACCCGGAGCTTACACAGTTATGCAGGGATGCCTGGGTGGCTCAGTCAGTTAAGCATCCAATTTCAACTCGGGTCATGATCTCACAATTCGTGGGTTCAAGCCTCATGTCAGGCTCTATGCAGACAGCGTTGAGCCTGGAGCCTGCTTTGGATTCTGTGTCTCCCTCTCTCTCTGCCCCTCCCCTGCGCACTCTCTCTCTCTCAAAAATAAATACACATTTAAAAGAATAAGAAGAAGAGGATGGCAATGAAAGAATGCAGAGGCGGCTGACATTCACTGGCCCAACAAATATTTGTTGAATATCTGCTATGCACTGAAAATTGTGCTGGGTATAGGAATTTGGTATGAACAAAAATGTATACCCCTTCTAACTACAAAAAAGTAATAACACAAATAACTATAAATTTATCATATAATAGTGAGTTGCCATAATTATGATTTTTTTTTATATTCAAGAATTCTGGTAACTCAAATAACTACAAGAAATTAATGGTAAGTTCTTCTATCAAAATAAGAATTGAGCTGAGGTTCGGCCCACTAACATTTTGGAAAGAGAAGTTATAACTCTCTAGTTTATCACTTCTAATATGAGTATCATTAAGTTGCTTTTCTATACCCCCAAATGATAACCAATCCAGCTACCTTCTGCTTCTCAGTGATGCTTGGGGAGCCATGTATTTTTTAAAAGATTCTTTTCCAATTTAAAGTCATATATCAGAGCTGAAAAATTAATAGGCCTTGGATTAGAGGGTTCCTAGATGACCAAGTGATCTTGTTAGCCAACCAGCTACATAGGAATATTTATGTAAAGAAAGAGAAAGCAATTTCAAGACTGGTCTAATGATTCAAGACATGAAATACATTCATTCTGGGAGCTATTTGAAGGATATAGTGAAACATAAATAGAACTAAAACACTAAATTGTTGAGCCAACTGAAGAGGTTCAGACTCAAATTCTAGTCATACATAGTTGAAAGGTTCCCCCTGAAATCAGCAGGCACTACATATACATCTAAGGGCATTATATTTACATATTTTGCCCATTTCCAATTTGGAGTAATTTTTTTCTATAACAATAATAGAAGTGTATAGATTAGCCACTGCTTTTATCTAAGTTTGTTCTAATCTATTTAGTAAATCCACGGTAGTCTCATTAAGGATTCACTGCTGCTTAAAAAGGGAAATTGAGGTACTCAATAATTCACAAAATGAATTATCCCCAAATTGTCTTATAAATCAGTGGCTAATTAAGAAATCCAAAATTTTTAATTCTACACAATGCTACCCTTTCTGAAGATGCAAGGCTGATCACATTTCCTTTGTATAGTAACACCTGTGGGCTTACTCAGCACATGACATGACCTCTTCATGAGACACTTTTTCTAGATATATATATGCAAACTAAAAGTCTTAGGACAATTAAAATAAAACCTTTGGTGTGGCATTGGTTTTGTTAAAAATGCAACTTCTTGAACCATCCTCATTTGTAAGCCCTTAGGTGCTTAAAAACAAAATCCTCCCTTTTCTTTAAAAAAAAAAATCAATATTTAAAACAGAAAGAGTTAACATCAGTAGCTGATTAGTAGTTGAATAACTGCATTCACTTTAGTGAAGACTGTAAACAAAGAGATATTAAGTAATTTTTTTCCAAGTACCCTGCTGTGATACCAGCTGATCAGGTTTAGTAGCAACCAGCATTTCTACTAATTTTGCAAGAAAGATATATTTTGGGGGTAATTTCATCTTCTAGAGTGCGTGTAAATAATCTGTTCAGCAGCAAGCTTACAGTGACACCACGTAGCATAACCACCAGCCATCAGCTTGAAAATGTAATTTTTAGAACTGCAGTATTTTCAAATTAAAGGATTAATGTTAACCTCAGTCAATACAGAAAATAAACTTGATTAGCAGAATGCATTAATATCAAATCAGTTTTGCAGATTACATGTTCCCTTCTATATCCCAAGGTGTATGTCTGTCTTACTCTCTTTCTCCAGGGACCCCTAAAGGATAACACTTTTCATTCTAATTATATTGTTTTAATATTCATCTTGTAAACAATGCAGTGTTTTTATGTGAAGGTAAAAATTTAGGTTGCTTTTTAAATGAATCCCCAAGGAACTAGGGAATTAGAAAATCTAGTTTATTTTTTAATTGATATCCGAAGAACACCAGAGATTTATGACATCATGATTTTCTTTTTATTGTTAAATATACAATTATGTAAAGGAGGAAGACTCTGCAGATATTCCTCTAAATTTTTTTATGTTTTATTTATTTCTGAGAGAGAGAGAGACAGAGACAGAGAGAGAGAGACAGAGAGAGAGAGAGACAGCATGAACAGGGGAGGGTCAGAGAGAGGGAGACACAGAATCTGAAACAGGCTCCAGGCTCTGAGCTAGCTGTCAGCACTTAGGCTGACGCAGGGCTCGAACCCACAAACCGTGAGATCATAACCAAAGCCGAAGTCGGGCGCTTAACTGACTGAGCCACCCAGGTGCCCCTGCAGTTATTCCTCTAAATAATATAGAAATTCTGGAATGCATTATCATATAGCATAAATATACCACAAGCAAAATGAAAATAAAAATATATTAATTTTTAAAGTTCAGCCCTTTGCACATTTAATTATATTATTTTGAAGCAAAAATGGGGCTAGAAAGGCATGGGTATTTCAATAGCACAAAACACGGTGGCAACTAGCAAAATTCAAACCTTTTTTTCATATGTAAGAGTAAAGACAAATATTATCAGTAGTAGTACAAATCTAACCATCCCTTCTGACAGGTGCTTTTCAATTTCATAATCACAATTGCGATCTCCACCAATGATACCATGCTTAATTATCAGGATATTAATAATGCAACGTAGAAGAATTATCAAGTTATGATGTGTCCAAATGTATCCAACTAAAAAAAATTTTTTTTTTAAATTTCTGAGAGAGAGAGAGAGAGAGACAGCGTGAGTAGGGGAGAGACAGACAGAGAGGAAGATACAGAATCTGAAGGAGGCTCCAGGCTCTGAGCTAGCTGTCAGCATAGAGCCCAATGCAGGGCTCGGACCCACGAACCGTGAGATCATGACCTGAGCAGAAGTCGGACGCTTAACCGACTGGGCCACCCAGGCGCCCCTAAATGTATCCATTTTTAAAAGTAAAAATAATACAACAAAAAGATATGATAGGTATTTTAAGAAAGCTTAATTTCAATTCAGGAATAATGAAATACAGGAGGAAAGTTTTTCTCTAGCAAATGAGAATAAAAGTAATTATTTTTGCAAAGTACTTAACACGTAAGAGGAGGGAAATATTTGAACACATTTAATTTAATATATTCTAATTCCTCAAACTCCTGCCTCTTAGGTCAGTCTTCAAAAGCTCTGCAAAACACAGAAACTCAATTTATTAGAAAGGATTACACGAATTCAAAAAAAGAAAATCACAAATGTTGACAACCTGTTTAGAGAGCTTAAAAGAGTAGATTTTTATTCCTAGGAGGTCTCTGCTGAAGAGAGAAGTGTGCACCATGATATCAGCCATATATACATATTTCCTATTGTGCACTAAGTTGTGCTACTGATAAAGGATTCATCCACACCTTACAGGAAGTCAATAATGGTTTATTATTGTTTAATTTTTAAGTAATCAAATACTGAGAATGCCATATAAATTGTCACTTCTTAAAGCTCAACTGAAAACTAAGAAGAAAAATTATAGGGGCGCCTGGGTGGCTTAGTCGGTTAAGCGTCCGACTTTCGCTTGGGTCATGATCTCGTGGTTGGTGGGTTTGAGCCCCGCGTCGGGCCCTGTGCTGACTGCCAGCTCAGAGCCTGGAGCCTGTTTCAGAGTCTGTGACTCCCTCTCTCTCTGACCCTCCCCTGCTCATGCTCTCTCTATCCTAGAAATAAATAAAAATATTTTTAAAAAAAAGACATCTTTAAAAAAAAGAAGAAAAATTATAATTTTATAAGAGGTAAAGTAAGTAGGAAGGTAGTGTAGTTTCTAGTAAAGATAATCTGAAGTGTCCCAATAATATATATTTTCTTACAATATCCTTGTATAAGACCTGAGTTTTAAAATGTGACCCTGTAAGAAAAATAAAGCACTAGTGTTCATCCTTTTAGTGCATGAATGTTGAAAATTGGAGACTTTCAGTTTGTCTTAAACTTAAAGAGATTTTGTGACATTTAAAACTGGGAAAATAAAAAATAAATAAGTAAAAATGGGAAAACCAAAACTTTTTAATTCGCTTATTAGAAAAGGGGATGGTCTATTCAGTAAAACTTGTTCACAACATATTTTACTCAAGGACAGATTTTGGTCTTTCCCATGAAAAATTAACTGCTGTTTGAATTGCCTTCCCATTCTAAACAACTAGATATCCATGCAAAACACATTTAAAAACTAAAGCAGCCAGAGGAGGACTATGGTCCCTGACCAACAGAAAACAAATGAGGGACACCTGATGATTACCCCAGCTCACCACCTGGTTCTAGGCCAGTACCAGGAGAAAGAATCTAAATGAAGTCCAACAGTATCATTGGCTAAGGTGATAGAAACTGGAATTTGAGATGGATTAGGTATCTAGACTTTGCAGGCTAGATGACTAGAGATCTGCAGAGGAGTTCCTGGAGTCTTTAGCTGAGTACAGATCTATCCATGAGGTATGGGAAAAAAAAAAAAACTCCTGGAAAGCAGTGAGTGGAAAAACAAATGGGGCCTACACAGAGTTAGGAACAGTTTCCTTTTCCACTAAGCAAAATAGAGAGAGCTTGTATCACATAGGGTATCAGGTAGAGTTCTTTGAACGGTGACACATTAGTAGTAGGACTAAAATAGTCCCAGAGTAAAGGCAACTCTGAACCAACCATAACAAAGCTTAAAATCCAGACTCAGAAGGATCAGACTGATTCAAAAAACTTAATTTTGTCCAGCAATCTTTCAAATGTCTTTCAGTCTTAATAATTTTAAAAGTCAATGATTCAGCATTTGATCAAAAACTATCTGGCATGCAAAAAAATATGACCCATATTCAGGAGAAAAATCCTTCAAGAAAAACAGATCCAGGAAGGACAGAGATGATTAACTAGATAGATGGCTACAAAAGACCCAAATGAAGCTTCTAAACATAAAAACATATCAAAACTGAAAATGTACTGGATGGGATTAATAGTAGATTAGACACTGTAGAAGAAACAATCAGGAACTTGAAAATATAGGAATAAAACTTATTCAAAATGAGGAAGAGAAAATAGGTGATGGGAATTAAGGAGGGCAATTATGATGAGCACTGGGTGCTATATATAAGTGATGAATCACTAATTTCTACACCTGAAACTAATCTTACACTGTATGTTAACTAACTGGAGTTTAAATAAAAACTTGAGAAATAAAATAAAATAACAAAAAAATGAGGCAGAGCGAGAAAAAAAAATTACTGATAAAACTCAGTGATCTGTAGGACAATATTCAGTGATCTAACATATATGAAATTAGAGTTCCAGAAGGAAGGAGGATAGACAAAAAATTTTTGCTGAATGATGGCCAAAATTTGTCCAAATATGATGAAAGTATAAACTCAAAGATCCAAGGAGCTCAAGGAAGTCCAACCAGAATAAATACACACAGTCACAAAAGCATAACAACATGTGACAATCAAATTACTGAAACTAGAATTAAAATCTTAAAAGTAGCCAGAGAGAAAATATAAAATCTGCATGGAGGAACAAAAATGAGAATTATCAGAAACTTTTCACAAGAAACCATACAAATGAGAAGACAATAAAATATATTAAAGTTCTAAAAGAAAAAACCTGATAACCTAGAATGCTGCACCCAGCGAGAATATCATTCAAAATTTAAGTCAAAATAAATATTTTCTCAGGCAAACAAAAGTTCCAAGACTTCATCACCAGCAGACCTACGCTGTAAGAAACATTAAAGGAAGTTCATCAAGAAGAAGGAAAATGATTCCAGATGGAGATTAGGATCTACACAAAGTAATGAAAAGTAATGAGGCATAAATTTAGGTAAATATAGGATATTTGTTCTCATTTTTAAATCTTTTTAAAGATAACTGGCTGTTTTGGGCAAAAATAGTAACACTATATTGCAGGATTCAGAGCATATGTAGAAGTAAAATGTATTATAACAAAGTACAATAGATAGGAGGAGGAAAATAGGAGTATATTTTTAAAAGGTTTTTAGATATTGTGTAGTATAATATCATTTGGGGTAGACTGTGATAAACTCAAATCATATATTTTAAACCCTAATGCAACTGCAAAGGAGGAGGAAAAGGAGAAGAGAGAGGAGAACGGGGAGAAGGAGAAAGGGAGAAACAGCAGCAGCAGAAGTAGTAGTAGTGGTGGTGGTGGTGGTGGTGGAGTAGGAAGAAGTAGGAAGGAAAGAAAAACAGTATAGCTAGTAAGCTGATAGTAGAGATAAAATGGAATCGTAGAAATATTCAAAAAGAATAAATAAAAGGGGAGAAATAACAAAAATATTGGATCAATAAAATAGCAGGAGAATAGCTTTCCACCCAGCCATGTAAATATAAATTGTCTAAATGCTTCAAACAAAAGACAGTATTTTTGTAATTAGATAACAATGCAACCCAGTTATATACCGTCTATAAGAAATCCACTTTGAATAAAAAAATACAAATAGCTTAAAAAGTAAAAGGTTGGAAACAGATCCCACAGAAACCCTAATTAAAATAAAGCTGAAGTGACTATGTCAACATCAGAGAACAGACGCTTCAAAACAAGGAATAAATAAGGAATGAAGATGGCCATTTCATAGTTAAAGGAATTAATTCCTTGAGAAAACATAACAATCCTAAATATACATGTAGCTAAAACAGAAAATTAAAATACATGAAGCCAAAGACTTATAGTACTAAAAGAAGAAACAGACAAATCCACAATTTTAACTAGTGACTGAACACTCCTCTCTCAGTAACTGATAGAACAAGTAAGCAGAAGACCAGAGTAAGGATATAGAAGATGTGAACAAAACTGTCAACTTGACCTCACTGACACTAATGGAACACTATACCCAACTAAAACAGAATAAATACATTTTTCAAAGCGTAACTGAAACATTCACCAGAATACACCATATTCTGATTTAAAAATCTCACTAAATGTGGTGTACCTGGCTGACAGACAACTCTTGATCGCAGGGTCGTGAGTTTGAGCCCCATGTTGGGTGGAGAGATTACTTAAAAATAAGATCTTAAAAAATTAAGTACATAAAATCTCAGTAAATGTAATAGGATTAAGATCATACAAAGCATGGTTTATGACAAAAGATTTAAACTAGAAATTACTTTTTTAAAATCTGGAAATTCTCAAATAATTGAAAATGAAAAAATACACTCTTAATACATGAATCAAAGAATAAATCTCAAGGGAAAGTTTAAAAATATCTGAACTGAATAAAATTAATATTAACAAATCAAAAGTTACAGATGAAACTAAAGCAATCTTTCAAAGTAAACTGACAGGGGTACCTGGGTGGCTCAGTCAATCAAGTGTCCAAGTCTTGATTTTCGCTAAGGTCATTATCCCAGGGTCATGAGATCTCAGGGTCATGAGATCAAACCCCATGTTGGGCTCTTGGCTGAACATGGAGTCTTCTTAAGATTCTCTCTCCCTCTTTCTCTCTGCCCCTCCTCCACTTGTGTGTATGTATGCATGCATGTGTGTACTCTCTCTCTCTCTCTCTCTCTCTCTGTCAAAAATAAATAAATAAAAGTAAATTGATAGCAATAAATGTCTTTATTAGAAAAAAATGGTCTCAGGACACCTGGGTGACTCAGTTGGTTAAGAGTCCAACTTTGGCTCAAGTCATGATTTCACAGTTTGTGGGTTCGAGCCCCATATCAGGCTCTGGGCTGACAGCTAGCTCAGAGCCTGAAGCCTGTTTCGGATTCTGTGTCTCCCTCTCTGACCCTCCCCTGCTCATGCTGTCTCTCTCTCTCTCAGAAATAAATTAAAAACATTAAAAAAAAATAAAACACTAGGACAGAGAGGCGTCTGGGTGGCTCAGTTGGTTGAAAGTCTGACTTTAGCTCAGGTCATGATCTCACAGTTCATGAGTTTGAGCCAAGCATTGGGCTCTGTACTGACAGCTCAGAGCCTGGAGCCTGCTTTGGATTATGTGTCTTCTTCTCTCTCTGCCCCTCCTCTGCTTATATTCTGGCTTTCTCCCTCTCAAAAATAAACATAAAAAAAAGAAAAAAGTGATCTCAATTTAATAATGTAAGCTTCACCCTTCAATAAAAAATAAAATATGAAAAAAAGAAATTAAACCTAATGGAAGCTAGAGGATGGAAATAATGAGATCAGAGCAGAAATCAGTGAAGCAGAAAACAGAAATACAATAGAGATCAAGGAAGCTATCAAAAGCTATCAATAAATATTGATAAATCTCAATTTTATTTACCAATAAAATTGATAAATCTCTATCCAGACTGATCAAGAAAAAAATGAAAGAAGACTAAAATTATTATAAGGAAATATTATTACTAACTTTAAAGCAACAAGTTAATCAACTTAGATGAAACGACAAATTTCTTTAAAAACACAAACTGCCAACCCCCCCTCAGGAAGATCTAGATAACCTGAACAGCATGATCTCTAGTAAAGAAATTAAAGTTTTAGATAACAACATTCCCACAAAGAAAATTCCAGATGGCTCTAGAAAATTCCAGGCCCAGATGGCTTCACTGGAGAATTCTACCAAACATTTAAGTTAGAAATAATACTAATTCTACACAAAGTCTTCTTTATTTTTTTTAAAAAAATTTTTAATGTTTTTTTAAATTTATTTCTAGGAGAGAGAGAGAGACAGCGTGAGCAAGGGAGGGTCAGAGAGAGAGGGAGTCACAGACTCTGAAACAGGCTCCAGGCTCTGAGCTGGCAGTCAGCACAGGGCCCGACGCGGGGCTCAAACCCACCAACCACGAGATCATGACCCAAGCGAAAGTCGGACGCTTAACCGACTAAGCCACCCAGGCACCCCTCACAAAGTCCTCTTTAAATAAAAAGAAAGGATCATATCACAAATTATCTTGTAATCATCATTATTTTGATTCCAAAACCAAGAAAAGACAAAGAAAGAAAACTACAAACAAGTCCCTTCAGCAAATTGAATCCAGCAATATGGAAAGAGTCATACATCATGACCAAGTGGGTTGATTTAATATCAAATATCAACAAATATAATTTACCATATTAACAGAGAGAAGAAACTCATATGATCATCTCATACATGAAAAGTATTTAATACAGTTTGATATACATTCATGATTTTTAAAAAACTCTCATAAAACTAGAAAAAATCTAGAAATAGAGGGGCACTTCGGTGGTTCAGTCCATGGAGCATCCAACTTTTGATTTTGGCTCAGGTCATGGTATCGTGATTTGTAGGATCAAAGTTTCCCATATCTGTTTCTATACTCAATCTGTTTCAAAAAGTACGTGCCATGATGCTTCTAGAAAACTCCACTGTATACTAGCACATGAATTAGAGTGAAAAAGGTAAATAATGTCTTAGTATTAATACAAAGATCATTTAAATATCATTTAAATAGCCTATGTAAGGTTCTCAGAGAACCTCAGGATCCCAGAACTATACTTTCAGAACTGTTGGCCTAACATCAAGCACCCAGTGGCTATTAGCCATTTTTATTTATAGATTCTACTCCTCTATGATTTACTGAGGGTCAAATGAAAGAATGTATTTTTTCAAAGACTGAAATCATGAAGAACTTCCAATATGGAGAAACTACATCCTTAGAAGTCGGTTCCTACTCTTGAGTATGTATTTTCTTTCACCAATTGAAATTTAAACTCCTGAAGGAATTTATCACAGCTGGGCTTTGCTATTTCATGGCTTGGGGCTGATTTAGTCCTCAGAAATGCTTATAAAAGAAAGAAAGGGAAGGAGGGGGGAAAGGAAGGAAAGAAGGAATGGAGGGAGGCTGAGAGGGTGACTGCCTGACTTCTAAGATTTCTTAAAGGCTTAGGGATTTGCTGATGGAGACATTACTTTAGCTTCTCATCCTAAGACTGGAGGCTCTAAAAGACTTGATAAGGGCCTCCACAAGTGTGCAATCACCAAAGCAGTATGTAGTGTGCACCAGGGATAGAAAGGAAATTCCCTGGGAGTCAAAGCCTAAGAGCTACCCATTTGGCCCTTCGTAAGTAAGGGACCAATTTGGGTTGTTCCTGCTAGTGAGGAGAAATAGAAAGAATAGGCAAGATTTTCAGCATGAGAGCTGCTGTGGGTCTCGTGACAGTAAGAAAAGGATATTAGTTATTATCCCTTTAAAACTAAGCTCAAACAGTCTCAAGTGCAATGAAAAAGTATTAGTTTACAAAGAGCCAGGGCTCACATGAAGAGAGAAGGTTCTCTC
Organism: Crocuta crocuta; assembly: GCF_008692635.1. Classification (NCBI taxonomy): domain Eukaryota; kingdom Metazoa; phylum Chordata; class Mammalia; order Carnivora; family Hyaenidae; genus Crocuta; species Crocuta crocuta. The sequence goes on along the minus strand of NW_027527920.1, from coordinate 13,630,747 downwards.
TTCTCCTCCTCTTCCTCTCCTTTTTTTCTTTTTACCTCCAAGTCATGGACTCTTTGGCTTTTGTCTCAGAAACCCCCCGAGACAGTTTTTAACTGCAAGAAGTCCCATGAGAAAGTTTGTTCCCAGCAGCCCACATAAAGTTCTGATTTGTACTTTATTTGCCTAGCTTATGTTTCTCTATCCATGCTTACAGGAGGACAACAGTAGTGAATTTAATTGAATTGTGAGTGATCTAAAATTATTTCTGCCATAGGCCCATTGTTTTGAACTTCATTTGGCATATTACAATACAAAGAATGTCCGTTTATAGACAGCAACAAATCAATCTATCCAAAGTATCTATTGAAGGCAATTAATCAGTATGTCTGTAGGGCTAATCTACACTAACAGCATTAGCAAACTTTGTTAGAAAAGTTGTTTGGCCTGGCCACCCTCTGGTCTAGCAGGAGAGAGCCTAAAAATACTCCATGTACACAAGCACACTGTGCTTTGAAACAAAGACATATTTCCTGTTTCATTAAAACTTACTATGTTGGACAATCATAAGATGTTTATGAGAGTCTGGCCTCTACAATTATTAAAGCTACAGGGAAGAGAAATGCTCTCTGGCAAATTGAAGTATCACAAGGCATTTAACAGCCTTGTTTGACAACATCAGTTTGGGTTTATCAGGTCTGGCTCATTTTGAAAATTATTTCACATTGAGTTTCACATTTTAAAGGAAGAATGAAGGGAGAGAGGGAGAGAAATCCTTTAATAAGAGAAATTTAAAATTCAGCTAATTAGGAGGAAAATGTTTCTAATCCAGCTCTATAAATTTAGCAAAAAACTAAAAAAGAAAAACCAGGGGCACCTGGGTGGCTCAGTCGGTTAAGCTAAGTCGGTTTGACTTCGTCTCAGGTCATGGTCTCACAGTTCGTGGGTTCAAGCCCTGTGTCGGGCTCTGTGAGGTGCTGACAGCTAGTTCAGAGCCTGGAGCCTGTCTTTGGATTCTGTATCTCCCTCTCTCTCTAACCCTCCCCTGCTCATGCTGTCTCTCTCTCAGAAATAAATAAAAAACATTAAATTTTTTTTTAATTAAAAAAATAAAAGAAAAACCAGCAGACCAGCTGGAAAGCAATAAAATGTATACTTCAAATCTACACCACTGCCAGCTGCTGCTTCAAGGGTCTGGGAAAACTAGCCCTTGTCCGACTCTGCTTCTTTTATTTCTAGAGACACACAGCCTTTTTTGAACTTGGAGGGTGATTTTATAAAGAGTGCTGTTTTATTTACTCTCAATTAATCATGCTCGACTGTAAACAAAGTGTCTGTTTTAGTTCTGCTGACAATTATCCACTTGTCAACATCTCCCTCAAGTACCTTCAGCATCTGGCTACCGACGAGAAACCTCTACATCAAAATGAGTGTCTCAGTGAACTCTGGAATTCATCTGTTTCTTTAGCCCATGAGCAGTCAGGATTCTATCTAACACATGTCACCTAGGCACCTTGATGAAGATGTATATAATCAGACAATAAAGGGTTTCTCAGGGCTTGCTTTCATTCTCTCATGTTTACTTTGGGAAAAAGAAGACAATGATTACAACCTGGGAATCCTGAAGGAAGGGGCTGTGATTTCTAATACTTTTACAAACCACCAGGCACATGATGACAGCTCCTGAAGTGGCTGAGAAATCTGTCCCTCCATTAGTAACATTCCACTAGATCAACACAACCAAACTGTGTTCTAATTGGTGGTAATTTATATGAGGAAAGCATATGAGTTTTGCTGCGACTTCACTAAGATTTGGAAGTGGCAGGACTTTATCCAGTGCCCAAATAACAACCCTTTTCCTTTGAAACTCTTTTTTCTTTCACTTAACAACGCGTAGAGAATAATATGGGGGAAAGTTGCTGCCAAGATCATTAATATTTCACCAACAATAAACGGTTTTAAAGGCAAAAACAAATGTTACATTTGGTGATTTGTTGAGGGAAAATTACTAGTTATGTCCTCTAGGAACTTCCCTTCCAGAAGGGAGCCCTGCAAATTAAAAAATGTAGACTGAACACCCAAGCTACATCCATTCGGTTCTTTCATCCGTAAGAAAGGAGAGAAATCAGTTAAGCCATGGGGGATGGGGGTGGTACTGGAGGCCCCCACAAACCAGTCCTCTGGGAGACTATATGGGTTATTTACCAAGATCTTACATTCTGGAGATTAATTTACACCCACTTTAAAACCGAGGAGATTCGAATCACTTGGCATCACTCCCTCCAAGTTGAATTCATGAACGAGGAAAGGATGCAAGCCGGTGAGGAAAGACCATCAAGAGAAACCAGGCGCTGAACACGACCAGGCCAGAGTTCAGATCGATCGAAAATGGCCCAAGCCAGCGTCAAATTCAGAAAAATTAACCAACTCGGCGAGGGAAACTGAGAGTCAAGACTTGGGCACCTGCTCAGCAGGGGCCCAAGAACCAGCCACAGTGGGCGGGAAGCGGGCCGGGGCGAAGGGAAGAGTAGCAAAGGGGTCAACTTCCCTCCTTTCCGACAAAAGCTGATCAATCTAACTGCACGTAATTGATTTTAACGAGTAGGGGGGTTTCCTTCGCATTAACAATTGCCCCGGGTCATCAGGCTGCGCAGCCGAGACTCCCGGTGCAGATCTCGGTGTGTCCTTGCGGGCCAGCCTCCCCCGACCTGGGCGCCCACCACGTCGCCTAGCTTTCGGACCCTAAAAGGGCAGAGGGGTCGGAGAACCTGATCCTATCCGGACTGCCGCCCGGTTTCACCTGGTAATTTATGCACAATTAATTGAGATATCTTTTATACTTGATGTGTTGCAAAATTAATGCCTAATTTATGTAATTAGTCAATTAACTCTAATTCTAGCATATGTTCCCAATGCCCGGAAGGTGTTCTGTTTCCCAGGTACTTATTTTGATGTCACGAAATGCAACTAATTAATTTTACATGCATATTAATTTGGGATCTCTTTAGCAGTTCCCTTTGTGCAAGTAATTTTAATATTTGTCTTTCTAACCTTTGGGGGTAGGGTGGGGGAGGTGCAGGTAGATGTGAGCGGCACGTGGACACCAACCTGGATGATGCCTGAGGGATGGCCCTGGTCGAGGGCAGGGTGCTCGGGGAAAGCCTCAAGTGTCCGGGGTCATGAGTGCTGCGCTCAGCAAATCCTTGGCGCGTGGCGGATGCTGGCCCCACCAGGTGTATTTTGCTCGCGCCGTGAGTGAACTGCGAGCTTCAGAGCCTGGAGGCGGGGACTCCAGGGCGCGGCTGAACGTAACGCCCAGGGCACTTCCGTGTGCCTGGTCAAATCTCTCGTCGCCTGGTCAGCCGCTCCCTAGCGAAGGAGCAAGAGACACTCCCCCTCCCCCCACCGCCTTGAAGAGCGAATTCAGATTTCCAGGCCTATCCTTGGAGGCTGTACAGCGGTCGCGGGCCTTCCTCCCAGGCATCCCGCTGCTTCCCGAGTTCGGGAAGCCAGAGCGCCTGCGCTTCCCAAAGCTGCAGGGTGGCGGGAGGGAGGAACCGCGCTTCCTTCTCGCGCTGTGCAAGCCGCCATCTGTCCTCTTCTGGCCGGGAGCGAAGACCAAGCACGGCGAAAGTTTACTTTCCAAGTTATTTGGTGGCACATTAAAACTTTTATCCTTTTTGGACAAATTAATGAGCAATTTAATTAATAAAATCAGAGAGTAGTGTAAGTGCTATGATAATGAAGTTAAATGAGTGCACAGTAAAATATTCACTAATCCAGCGCATTGCCAAATACCCCCTTAATTCTGCTTAACACTAAAAGGGTTTTGAGCACCATAATGAGATTCCTCTGTCTGCTAATTAATTGACACGCTCCTGAATATTCATATGAGCTAGCACCAATACGTTCCTAATTGCACCGTGGAATAGATCTCAGAGGAAAGTAAATCGCCATAGACTTAATTAAAATAATGTATTCCAGATCCAGGACGGGAAAAGATGAGACATTTGCCTTCGAGCGCGCTAAGAAAGTGGCACCTGGTTGGAGGGGAGAGATATCAAACGTCGGTGCCCAGCCTGAAATAAGCGGCGTGGGACGCGCAGGGGGGAAGCTCGGCTTCTGAAAACAGCAGCTACGCTGGGTCCAAACCCCGCGGCTCGGGGGGCCACGGCTCCCAGGGGCGTCCGTGCTCCTGCTGCCCTCCGCAAGGTTGCCCTACCGGAGGAAGTGGCTCAGGGGGCAGAGTCTAGGACCCGACCCGGAGCCAGCGCCCTCTCTTTCCTCCCTGCGGTCCTCCAGGCTGGTCCGAAATGCCGTTTACAAGAGACGCATGGGGAAACGTCGCCAGTCAGGAAATTCCCCGGGGAAACTTTAACCAGAGGTTGTCGGAGCCGCTGTGGCTCCAACTCTCCGAACCCAAACTGCTACGTTGGAGAAGTCACTGGCGCTTCTAATCTGGGGAAGCGCGGTAGCTAGGGGAGAACACCTGGATCCTGTGGTTGCTTTCCGCTCTCCTGGATCCCACTTCCACGTAAAACCCCGCTGTCCCCAAGACCGCGCCTCCAACTTCCTGGGCACATCCTCCCTTTCTGGGAGAATCCAGTGCGGGGGGCTTATCCCAGCCGAGCTTCCCTCGGGTGGGAGGGCCCGCAGAGAACGGCTGCCGACTCTACAGTTGGGCTTGACGGCAGAGCCATTTTCACCAGAGCCACTTAAGTGAAATAAATTCTCATTCCTCGGAAAGACGAGATCCCTCCCCCCCCTTTTAGAAAAAAAAATCACCACAGGTTAGAAACTAAAAAGAGTTTATTTGAAGACATACAAATGCATATTTATTATACACATGTAGGCATTAACAATGTAAATTACACCGCCAGCAGTTGCTGGTTGTTTATTCATTAGATCTTTAGAAAATCTACATTGCCTCCAGTCAGCGGGATGATAATGTGAAATACACAAGCAGTTTACATAACCAACTTCGAAGCACAGCTCCGCGCTCCGTGATTGGGAGTCATCAACAGGTCGCGGGGAACCGGACGCGAAAACCTAAGCAGATAATAATTACCGAAGATCTGGGACGCCAGCTCCCTCTGTCCGTTTGAAAACTGGTAAAAGACGTGGAATGTGGGAAAAGGGAAGGAACGGACTCACTCTATATGGTTCACCTATTTTACCCTGTTTGTGTGCAGTTTTTTTTGTTTTTAGGTTTTGTTTTGTTTGCAATAAAAAAAGAAAAAAACGGTAAAAAGGAAGAACGGACGGAACATAAAGATCAATAGCCTTCCCCAGCTCTGGGTATCCCGTACATCAAGTTACAGTCTCTGAATTCAAACTGCTTTGGGGAGGGGGTGTGAAGTGAGAGGTGAGAAGTTTTCTTTACTGCTGGCGCGGAAGGAAAAGGCAGCCTACCTCAGTTCGGGAAACTATCAGCTGCACCAATCAAATCGCGATGGCCACCATAAACAAATGGTTATCACTCCAAAGAAAATCACCTGCTGAATCAGCCTTTGGAGAATTATTAAATTCTCCGTGGTTCTGGACTTACCCTAAAGATGGAGAGGGGGAAGAACTTAAAGGGAAAAACTGCAGTGCAGATTTAATATTTATTTTATGTGTGTAAATATTTATATTAAAATAGATTTCCAAAGTTCTTTTTTAAATAAAAATGCTAAGATAAATGAGAGGGAAGTGAAGGCTCCTCACTAGGGTCGCTGCTGTTGGGGTGGGTAGGTGGTGAATAACGCGAAGCACAATTTTATGTGCCATTCTAAGAACTGCACCAATGCTGGGAACGGTCGACTTAATGATTCATCCCACTCTCCGGAGCCACCCACTTACCATGGCCTACGCTACGCAGCTGAGGTGTGCGGCTGATCGGGAGGGGTTGGGGATGTTTGACTTTTCTGTTTCCTTCCTCCCTCCCTTTCTTTCTTTTTTCGGTTGGGCGGGCTGGGTACATACGAAATACCCTGCCGATCCCGGACGGTGCATTGCTGAGACGGCAGCTAGTTTGCGGACCTAAAATCCGCTGTCCGTACCGCTGCGGAAATTGAAACCAGAGTCTCGGAAAGAAGGTAGAGAGGGAAGGAGAGAGCGAAACAGAGGAGAGCAGAGAAAGGGTGGTGGATCTATTTCTGGGGTGCCGGTAAGTCCTCGCGGCAACCTGGTTTCCCGTACAGCTTGCAGTACACAGCTACCCACCAAGAGTGAGCAAAACGAGCCCCCGAAGCAGGGACGGTGCTGAGATAGAGGGCGCGCAGCTGGGGGTCGGCACCCCGCAGCTGTCCCCGCGGAGCGAAGCCCCCGTCCCAGGTGAGACCTGCCTGAGCGGAAAGACCCCGCCGCCCAGGAGCGACCTGCGTCTGCAGCGCTGCAGGCCCCGCCTCCTGGCCATTCCTAGCTGGGGGAGGCCGGGGGGATCAGCCGCTTTCTTTCTTTTCTTTCTTTCTTTCTTTCTCAAACCCGCTTTGTGGGTGGCAGCTCAGCGGGGGACGCATGGAGACAAAAAAACAAAAAGCCCAAACGGAGAGACAGAGGGAGAAAGAGAGACAGAGAGAGGAGAACAGAAGAGAGAACAGAGAAGGTCGGAGATAGAGACAGAGAAATCAAAGTTTTAACCTTCCCAGGAACACAGCGAATTATTATATCTAAAAGCTGTTGCAGTCTTCAGCGAAATCTGCTGCTGCCATTAAGAAAACACATACTGCACACGTCCACAGGGTTAAGCTCTCCTCCTCGTCAGCCTGAACAAACAAAGCAGAAGCGCGGGGTTTTAAGGCTGGAAACCTACAGGTTATCCGGTTTCAAAACAAATTAACACAGGAAAATGCGCCAACAAATATTATGGACGCAAAATAATATTCATTTTCAGATATTTTACAGTCCTTCCCCTACTCAGAATCGATTTTATTCAAATTTATGAGCAAAGTGCACTGAGACTCTGGTACAGGATTTAACTTCATACTCTACTGCAGTCAAGACCTTATTTTTTCTGGATAACACATGCCAAGGAGAATGAAGTTTTCCTACTTACTGAAGGTTTTAAAAACTTTACAAAGCTAAGTATCACCTTTTATTCTGCTTTCCCAAAATTCCTCAAAAAAATTTTTTTTTAAGAGTACCTAGCCAGAAATACTGGTCCTCCTCCCAAAAAATCTGAGCAAACAAGTAATTCCCGACAAAGAAAATTAATATGAAAAGTATAGGATGATTTTTTCCACCCCCTACTCCCTTAAAAAAAGACCCTTTGCTCCACCCCGCTATTAAACAAAACACAATACCTTTTTCTGGGTGGTACTGCACAGAAGTTGATTCAGTTTTGACAATGTTGTTTAGCTATCATTTGCTATTTTGAATGAATGGGAGCAATCCCCCCTTTTACAACATTTGTTTCCTATTATGGAGAGGTGCAGCAGTTGAGGGCAGACATGTGAAAGTGGCTGTTTGATTCTCTTTTTCATCCCCCTGACCCTGCTTTTGTCCCTCCTCACCCTGGGAATGTCACGCCTCGCTACTTCACTTTGAGATGCTCGAGAAAGTGGCTTTGTTATTCCCTTTTAGACATACACGAAATTGTTCTCATTCCCCCCGCTGTAAAAGATACTTCACATCAGGACTCGGTTCACAAGTGCAATGCAATTTGGCTTAGTCCAACCTTTGTTCTGCTTGTACAAATGAGCGAACAGTGCACACATTATACAGTTGATCTACTGCTGTCTTAACCCCAGAGTTAGGGGCTGGGAGAAAAGCAAGTTAATCCCTTCAATACCAAGGTGGCTTTAGCAATATTTCCTCCAATAATAATAATAGATTTGAATTGCTTCTTCTATTTCACACAGTGCAGAGCAAAACTTATGGGGAGGGTTTAGCAGTAACAACAGAAATCCTTCCACCAACCTTTTGCAAATAACTTTCTAAACAAATACATTTGTAGGTTTGGTAATGCCCAGTTGAAAGCTATGCAATTGCTTGTGCAAAGAAGGGACTAGATTCAGAAACTCTGGCTTTAAAGCCTTAACATCTCAGAGCAAGTAAAGACCAAATGGTATTTTGCAAACGGATTCCAAAGAGAGGGCATTATGGCCAGCAGGGCAAGAGTTGTTTTCACAGGCATTGAAATTGCCTGCTCACTCTGGGTGGGGGTTGGCACTTCTCTGGGATGGAGGTCAAGGAGGACCGGCACCTAATGCTGACTACTGTTTGTTTTTGTGCTTGAGGTGAAGGGAAAACCGAGCCTTCCATACTCTCCAAATTGCAGCTGCTGCTTGAGAAATACTTCTAAAATATATATGGTGTTGCCACTCTCTTTCTCCCAACCCCAAGGGAAACATTTTCATTCCAAGTTCCCCCCAGTCATAGCCAGAGGCCCTGCCCATCGCCAGGCGGCACAGAATAAGGATGGGTCACCTCAGAATTTGAGCCTCCCAGTATGGATGGGAGTAAAGAGTGAGCAGGAGGTGGAGACTCTTGCCTTTTGTAGAACCCAGCAAGACTGGATAGGAGGGAAGACTTGATTTTAGGCTATGTATTCCTCATCAAAAGTTTATTTTCAACCTCTGTTAGGAGTTGAGGTCCAAACTTCACACAGCCCAGTCACCCACCAATGAAATTCATGGCTCCAAAGTTCCCTGGCAGACATTCTTTCCCACTATTTGGAAAAATAGGTGTGTTCCTTTGGCTGCCTGGAGTGAGGGATTGAGGGCAGAGGCGCTGGCTAAGAACAAGAGAGAGGGCACTGAGTCTTTTCACGGACGGTTGGCACCAGAGCAAAGTGTGTCCCCTCCCCCGGCCTCTCTTCCTTGGGCGGTTTGATTTCCCCGTCGGATTCGGTGGAAGTGTTCAAGCAATGTGGGCTCAAACTCCTGGGGCAGTCGTGGGAAAGTCATGGCGGATAGGTTTCCCCTGACGGCAGCTCCTAACTGGGTGCAGATCTCTGCGGCCCAAGAGCCCGCAAGACTGTACCCGGTGGCCCGCAGCCACGCCAGCTCAATGAGTGGGCTCCCTCTGGTCCCCAGATCTAGAAGGCTAGAGCTAGGCTGTGCCACGCGCAGGTGCTGGCGGGGGAAGCGCACACATTCTGAAGCCAAACTGCCTCAGGACACTCAGAACGACAATTTTTTTTTTTTAATTGACCGCTGACAGGCTGAGGGAGTTTGTTTTAGTGCTGAATACCCCGGGAACAAAATCCTTTTGAAAGGAAAGCTAAGTCGTTTCACGCCACCAAAGTGCAGATTTGGTGAAGAATGACTGATGGAACAAAGCGGCGCGGTGAGTTGGCGCGGGTTCCCAGAGAGCGCGCAGAACGTGGGCAAACGCGGGAGGCGGCCTGGAAGGTGGGGCGGGCCAGAGGAGACCCTAAGACCCAAAATCGATGCGGCGTTCGCTCAAGGACCTTCCCCACCTGCACATTTCACTGCCCATTTGGTAGAGAAGAAGGAAAAGTAGAGGGAACAGAAAAAAAAAAGTGAAAAGTCAGGGACAAGACAGCAGTAAGAAGGGAGGAGGGAGAGAGAGAGAGAGAGAGACACGGGTGCGGGGTGGGGTGGGCGACTCAAGGAGGGAACAACCCTGAAGGAGGAAGGGGGAAAAGAAAGGGCAAATTAAGGCTCAGCCCCCAAACGCTCCAGGCAGCCCCGAGTTCGCTTTCCAAGTCGGGAAGTCGGGTATTGTTTTTGGCGCCTAGGAAACCTTCAGAAGCTGCCGGGCACTTTCCCTGTACCTCCCAACGGTGTTTGGTAAATATTAACAAAACAGGGCGCGTTACTTTCTGGAGTGTGCACGGAGGGGCTGGCCCGGCTCTGGGTGCTTTT
>NW_027527920.1:13426788-13620917 GCF_008692635.1 Crocuta crocuta | reverse complement strand
ATACACCTGCTTGACAACAGAAGGAATCAAAATCAATATTGTATTTGTCACCCCTCTGTCTCCTTTTTACTCTCTCAGCAGCCCGGGTGCCACTGAAGCGAATTGTGGATTTATGGAGGGAAATTAGCATAAATTATTACGAAATCTGTAGCCGTGTGTGGTCCAGCTTGTGGGAAAAGAGGCTATTGCGAACTCTCCAAGCAGAAAGGTGGTCGGTGGTGGGCTCTGCGGAGGCGATGAATGGCTATTGCATGAAAGAGATTTCCATTTGGTTTGCACATGGGTATAATTGACTTATGTGTATTTTATACAGTTTTCCCAACAACTCCCTAAGCCTCAGAGTCGGATGTGCCCCCTCCCCAGAGCCTCTGTTTGCTTTGGGTTCTGTACAATAGACTCTGATGCACTTTTCAAGATTTCTGGAAAGTACTCCTTCCCTCCTCTTCTTCATAATACCAGTCTTAAAACGGTGTAAATGACATGCAAATCCCCTCCCCCTTCCCCTGGGCTCTTCAGTAGGATCTGAAATACAATTTTGTAACAAAGTGCCTGTTTCAAATGTGTATTTCACAATTCTTTCACCCCACCCAGGGCAAATTTGTGCAATTAGGCTCCATTTCCTTAATTAATCCTGGGCATGGGCGATATACCTCACCTCCAATCCTCACTCTAGCCAAATTTTGGAGATTCCTGAGACACGAATTCCTACTTGTATCCTCACATGTCTCAAACTTGGTGGTGACAACTTGCCCAGGGAGATGGACAAAAATTTATTTCAAATTAGATTTTTTTTTTTAATCCAAACGTCTCCACTCTTGGAATTTAGTTAATCTTCTGTTTACTCCAAGCAATGATTTCCACAGCCATACAAAGGGCCTTCGCAGGGCAACAAAATGCCAATTGTTAAAACAAGAAAACATTTCTCTCCCCATCCCCCATCCACAACAAGCATGCGCACACACCCTGGAGAAAAGAATCTTCCTGGCTGTCACTGGGGGGAACTGAGATCTTTTACTCTTTTCGTTACATATCCCAATCCAACCACTCTCAATGTTTTATCTATGTTTCTGTGTATCAGTATGCACACATTTGCTAAGAAGATCCTAAAAGATCCTTGGGGGCTTCAATGCTGGTGCCCTTCCTTCCCAGGAGCATTCCTGCCTCCTCCACAGGCACTCCTTGTATCCCTGAGGCCAGGTGCCTTCTGGAGCAGGAACGCTGTGGACCAATGCCTTTCCATCTGGAAAACACAAGCTCTTACTACTATGCTTCATCAGGGTTCCAGGTCTCCCCAGCTCTTCCCATCCCAGGACCGTCAAACCAAACTGGGCCATGCCCAGTAACACCTCAAAACACCGCCCGACATTAGAAGCTGAATCTCGCACAGCTCAGGCAAGTACCGCTGCCTTCTGCCGCAGCTGGACAGAGTCCAGAGTCCAACTGGTTTATCTGTGGAGGGTTTATCTGCCCTCATTGAGCCCCCAGGGACAGGTCAGCATCCCGCCTCTAGCCCTCGAACCCACCTCCTCCTCCTGGTTATTTTTTCCGAATTAAGAAGATGACATTATTCTTTTCTTCAAGCACTTCTGTTAATATTGAAAAACGTGTGCTTGCATCTCAAGCGAGGCAGCCCAGATGCAAGAGCCATTTCAATATTAATGAAATTGTTTAATCTCCTAAATTCATCGTGTTTAAGTTACGTTTTGGTGAGTTATTGACCACCTCTGAAACTGTGGTTAATGGAGGTGTGTGTGTGTGTGTGTGTGTGTGTGTGTGTGTGTGTATGCGCGCATATGTGCCGGAAGATTTTTATGCTAACCCCCAACATCACCACTGATAATGCTCGAATATCACTAAGTGTCCAAACTTCACACCCAGAACTCGCCCTCCACCATCACTACCATCACCTCCTCCTCCTGGGGAAAAATAATTCTCACATTTTGGGATTGAAGATGATTCAGTGTGGGCTCTAGGTATTGAGTTTTTAACGAGGTAAAAGGGAAAAGGAATTTCTTTTTAAAAACCATAAAGGTGGAAGGATGTGCAGAAACCAGTGGGAACTGCTATCATCTATTCCTTGACTGTGTGCATGCACGCAGGGTAGACTCACTATTTCATAGCAATATGATGATGCCGCCGACACCAACCATGACGACGACGACGATGATGATGATGATGATAATGATGATGATGATAATTCATGGCATCTCTGGAGACTAATCCGAACCTAAGGGAGCCTACTGCCAGCACCAGACAGGGGTACCCTAGGCATATCCCTGCCCTCTCCTTTCTCCCAAAAAGGAAAATCTCTGGTTCTTTCCCAGTCTAGAAGTTACTGCTGTTTCAGTGAGTCTGCAGGCAGCTTTTGCTAGGCTCTCTAAACCCTAAATANGGGGGGGGGAGGGGGGGGAGGGAGAAGCAGAGAAAGTTCCGGCCCTAAAATGCAAACTTCCAGGCAATGCCTAACTCCTAAAGTTTCAAACCACCTGGGGAAAACATGAGACCCTGCCCTTCATCTGGTGATAAAGCGTGTCAAACATACTCAGATCCTCCCCCAGGTCCACACACTGTCTGCCCCAACAGCCCCAGAACCTTCATCCTGTGCCTAATTAAATTCCCAGAGGACTTTTAGAGTGAAGATCCCGACTATTCTCCCAGAGTTTTTTTTTTTTTAATTTGGCCAGTACACTCACAAAATGGGGTTTACACAGACCTGTTGGATTATATTTTTGTATTTTCTAAACCCCATCACTTAAGGCTACACACCCACAGTGTAGAGCTATGGCAGCAGCCTAGGAAGGTCAAATCAAACTTTGACCTGCCTCTTGGAAGACTAGGGGGAAGGGTGTATTTTCATTATAATAACCCATGCAACCAGCCCCGTATTGCCATGCGCAGGAAAAGGGTCCGCTTCAAGGGAAAGCTGTGCCTTACGTTAGCTAACAATACAAACCCGATACAATGCAGAGGAAACAGAATACCCCAGCCAAGCAATTTCCATGTCAAACATCATCTGCGCGGCAGCTCGGTCTGTGAACGTGAGTGGTCGCCTGAATCCCTGCTCCGCGGCCGCCACCTCCTCATACCTTCACACCGCGCACCCCTGGCCGGCATCCCGCTCACCACCGGTGGCCGAGGCTCTTCCCCCGCGCTCAGTCTTGAGCTGGAAGTGATTCCTATTGGCCAAGGTGTCCATGTAAATAGGTGTGAAAGAAACCAGAGCTGGCCAGGCTCTCCCGTCTTGCTCAGTCCCCTCCCTCTGCAGCCCCCGCTCCCCCTCCTCTTCCTCCTCCTCCCAAGGCGATTGTCATATGATAGCTAAGAAGTGGCACATTAATGAAGCGCCGCTACAGGGGTCTTTTCTGCTCCTGTCACCGCTTAAAACTATCAGATGGTTCGAGGGAGGACATGGAGGCAGCCACCTAGCTCAGCGGAGCCGCGGAGCCCACAGCAGCGCCCTCCGGAGCCCCGAGGCCGCCGCTGCTACCGTCTGCACCCGGACTCCGCAGCCGTGCTCTGCCGCCCAGGGAGCGCATCGCCAGAAGCGCTAAGGACTGGTCGGCTCCGGGCGCTGCGGGGCTGAGCTGCGAGGCTCAGAGACGCACGAAGGCCAGCCGAGACCAGACGCTGCGCCCCGGGAGGGACCCCAGAGCAGTGCCATCCCGGATGCAGACGCACAACTTGGAGCAACTTTAAGGTGAGCCCTCTGGTTGCATCCCTGCCCCAGTCCCTGCTCCAGGTCTGTACTTCCTTCCGTGCTTACCCCGCGCCGCTCACCCGCTTCCCCTTCCGCGCCCCTTTGCCGCATCCCATTCTGCGCTCAAAGTTGCCAGCTCAAGAGCGCGGGCTCAGGCTGATCCGGCGTCGCAGCCCCTACCCACCACGTCTGGTCTGTACTCGGCCTGGCTGACCTCGCGGTGTCTGTCTATGCATCCATGCCTCCCGCCTTCCCTTTATCTCCCCCCTGTTCAGATCCAAGCAGCCGCCGGCTCGCGCGGACCCAGAGCAAGAAGGGGGCAAACAAGATGCCTCGGCCCGGCCGCAACACGTACAGCGACCAAAAGCCGCCCTACTCCTACATCTCGCTGACCGCCATGGCCATCCAGAGCTCGCCCGAGAAGATGCTGCCGTTGAGCGAGATCTACAAGTTCATCATGGACCGCTTCCCCTACTACCGGGAGAACACGCAGCGCTGGCAGAACAGCCTGCGCCACAACCTCTCCTTCAACGACTGCTTCATCAAGATACCGCGGCGGCCAGACCAGCCGGGCAAGGGCAGCTTCTGGGCGCTGCACCCCAGCTGCGGGGACATGTTCGAGAACGGCAGCTTTCTGCGGCGCCGCAAGCGCTTCAAGGTGCTGAAGTCCGACCACCTGGCGCCCAGCAAGCCCGCCGACGCCGCACAGTATCTGCAACAGCAGGCCAAGCTGCGCCTCAGTGCGCTTGCGGCCTCCGGCACGCACCTGCCACAGATGCCTGCTGCCGCCTACAACCTGGGCGGCGTGGCGCAGCCCTCGGGTTTCAAGCACCCCTTCGCCATAGAGAATATCATCGCTCGAGAGTACAAGATGCCTGGGGGGCTGGCCTTCTCCGCCATGCAGCCCGTGCCCGCCGCCTACCCGCTCCCCAACCAGTTGACTACCATGAGCAGCTCGCTGGGCACTGGCTGGCCGCACGTGTACGGTTCCGCAGGCATGATCGATTCGGCCACCCCCATCTCCATGGCTAGTGGCGATTACAGCGCCTACGGCGTGCCACTGAAGCCACTGTGCCACGCAGCAGGCCAGACGCTGCCCGCCATCCCGGTGCCCATCAAGCCCACACCGGCCGCAGTGCCCGCGCTGCCCGCGTTGCCTGCGCCCATCCCCACCTTGCTCTCGAACTCGCCGCCCTCGCTCAGCCCCACGTCCTCGCAAACAGCCACCAGCCAAAGCAGCCCCGCCACTCCCAGTGAAACGCTCACCAGCCCCGCNATCCAAGACCACCATCCTAACCCTAACTTGTCCATTTCACCTTCGGCCAACCCTCTCTCCCCTAGGAGAACTTTGTTTTGGACCCAGGAGACATAACACAAACTTGCAGACGGCCTGGAGGCGCGTGGGAGCGGTCCTCACCTCCGCCAGAGGGGAAGGCAGAGGGCACCTGGGCCAAGCCTTCCGATTCCCGCCCCTCACCCTGAAACCCCCTCCCAATTAAGAGGCAGGGGAAATCCTGCCTCCCGCCTTTGCGTAGAGGAGCGCGTCTTCGCTCGGCCGGGTTCGGCGGGGCTCCAGACAGCGCGCAGTTAGTTCCTAGACAAGAGAAAGCGCCGCAGAGGTTTCCCGGCACAGATCTCCCCTGAGGGCTACAGCCGCACGGCTGAGGGCCGGATCTCGTTTACGTCTTGGAAATCTGCCGGGAAAAGGGACCACTCATCTTCCTACCCGACTCGCCTCCGCCCATCCGGCAGGGGCTGGGCGGACCACAGCTTCCTGAAGTAGCGGCCCTGCCTCCCCAGCTTCTGTGGAGTTTTTTTTTTGTTTTGTTTTGTTTAGGGTTTTGTTTCCCGCCAGAGGCTCCAGGCACAGGGAGATAGGGGAGAGGCTGCCAAACTGAGAAGGGGACACTTGTCCTCAATACAGGCAAAACAAAACTAAAAGTAACCTTGCAGTGTTGTTTACAAAGGCGCCCGGTAAAATGTAAACAGTGAACTTGAATCTGTATTGCTTGGCGGGCGAGCGGGCAAAGCCCACTTTACAAGTACCTGTTGTAATGTGAATGTTTACTCTTCATTTCTGGCCAGGTTTAGGGGTGGGAAAGGGGGATGGGAAAGTTAATTGGGATGTTAACTTTCCTGTTACTTAGAGACCTTTTAGCTATTTATTTTATTGTTGGAAGGAAAAAAAAACCGAAAAAGAAAATGAAATAAGCCCAAACTAAGAAAGCATCAAGGGCAACTCTAGCAGAATTTAGATAGCTGACTGGTAACGTGAAGCAGATGTCACCGGATAGGTCTCCCGTGGACAAGTCTTTCTGTTTGCTACAAGAATTTTCCCAAGAAGCTAAAGGGCTGCAAAGAGATGTAAATGCTTGTGAATAGGAATGATTATACACTGTGTAAAATGCACTTTTGTTTGCTATATTCCTTTAGAGTTCTTAGGTAATTTGCTGGAAAACGAACTGTTGTTCTGGTGTGACCTGCTTAAATTAAAAAAGAAAAAGTTGTAGTTGTCATAGGGCTGTAAAATTTTTACCTTTCATTTTTCTCCTTCCCTGTTCAGAATTAGCATGGCATTTTAAATATTGATGTTCTTGTTCCCAGCATGCCTGTTTTAAGACAAAGAATTTTAAAAAGGTGTCTACATTAAATTATGAATCTAGTCCAAATAATATTTTCTCATTAAAATACATAAATTCAAATTTTAGTTTTGTGTGTTTTTGAAGAGCTGCTGCAAACAGTAACTTTACAAAAAATAGACGTAGTAGTCCCTCTAAGTACGCTTCTTGCAGTACATTGTCTGAGTAGTTTGGCTTTTTCATATCTTATTTCTAAAATAGATCTCCTCTGATACATTTGCATAAGAAAGGGAGGGAGAAATGATTCAAAGGTATTCCTGAAGCAGAGGAAAAGAGGAAGCTATTTCTAGAATAGATCATCAGGTGCACAGGTGTAGTGCTGGAAAACTGTCATTTAAAAAATGCAATACTTTCTATGTATTTTTGTCTATCTTAAAATATACATTTTACAAAATAGACTGCATGTAAGGCTTATGTAGAAATCAGGTAGAGTCTACATGTAGATAAGAACAGATTTGTTTCCTCAATACTCATATTCTGATGCATCTGAGAATATTCATTTCCCTGCTCCTTTATTTCAGTTGTTGAAACCTTCTTTCTCAGAAGTTACCTAGAAGTTCACCTTGCATGTCAAGAAACCTGTTCAGTTTGAGTAGAACAGATTTCTTTTCATTCCTTCATGTGGGAAAGCAATGCTCAATGAAGTTAATTTAAATGACTCTAAGTATTTGCTTTTCCTCAGATTTTTGCAGGGAATTAAAATTTACCCAGAATTTGTGGTTGAAGGCCAACTGAAACTTTACTGAAGGGGTCCCAGTATTTCTAGAGTGAGGTGTGTATTCAACTAATGAAGTTACAAGACAAAGAAAAACTTAAATGGTGATTAACACTTTACTGTGTAATACGATTAAACAAAGGCCTTTGTGCAATACAGAGAAACCCACACAAAAATCTTGATCACTATTCTCTATAAGGAGAATCCTTAGCACCTGCGACCCTTAACATTATTTAGAGGGTTATCTGGGGGAAAAAAATTAGGATTAATGCAAAGGGTAATTAATCCTGTTGTGACCATTTTTTAAAAGGAAGGATCCCACACACAGCCAAAAAAAAAAAAAAAAAACTGGAAAATAAGTGAATCATTGGGCTGATTAAAATGCATGAAGCTACTACTAAAGCTCGTCAGACAGGGGACAACTAAACTCATTCATCAAGCCCAATTCACAATTATATCAACAAGATCAGCAAAGAAAGCCTGGAAAACTTATCCACCCTGGCCTAGGAAACTCCTGAAACTTTGTTCTCAACAAGACACCATCTACATTTAAAAACAAACAAACAAACAAACACATTTTCATTATTTCCTGCCGAATAAAATTAAGACCATTTCCGGAATATTCCAATATCAAATTTACTAACACTGAATTTGAACTGGGAATGAAAGCAACAGAAAAGACTAACATGGGCCTTAAACATTTTATAAGTTATCAGCTTGGATATCAGGTAAAATATTTGTCCTACAATAAGCAGTAGAAGGTCTATGTATAAATGTACACACACATACATTTAATAATGGAGGTAAATAAGATGCAGATCCAATTTCTGATTTTTAGCAATTAGCAAAGGAGTGACTTCAACTCAGTATCTGAAAATGTTCTTTTCAGCCAGTAAGTTCGTCATGGTGTATTGCAAAGAATGAAACAACTTGGGCATTGTGAGCCCTCCTTTCACAACTGCAGGCATCTCTTCTCAGACAAAGCTGAATGAGTAAAGTAAAAAATCCACTGATGATATTTTGACCTTGATCAGAAATCCAAAGGCAGCCCAAACGCACGTCTCCACCCTCTCCAGCCCCAGCTTTGAGACTCACACCCAGTTTAGCTGAAGTGCCCCCACAAACAAGGAAGTTTATAACTATGATACCTTCAATGGCTCTCTTTGTCATGTTAAATCTTTTCACCTGGCTCAAGTCCAAAGTCAATACACACAGCTTTAAAATAAAACTGAAAAAGACAACACCATGCAGTGAGGTGTGTGTCCGGGAGTCTTATCTTGAAGATCCAGTTAACTTATATTTTCTATTTTGTAAAACTGGGCAGTATTCTTTTTTTTTTTTTAATTCAGGTTTTTTATTTGGAAACTTGGCTGTCCCGTTACTTTTGGTTTTTAACAGGATCCCGTACTAAACTGTGTTTTTATGTGGCTTTCTCTGTGATTAAGGGAAATTCTTACACAATGGATGAATTTTGTGCACTTTCTCAAGAGAGAAGCTGTAGAAGTTCTCACTGTTCCTGTTGCCTGAGTTGGAGATTTTGAGAAGCCTGAAGACTAGCCGGAGCAGTGCTAGTAAATGATTCTCAGAATGGCTTAAATATTATAGCAGTGAGTTCACGTCCTTTAAAATAGATGAGAACACTGGGCGTCTTGGAAACATAAATCTGGCCAGGTGCTCGAGTGGCGTGAAGTTGGGGAATAGGTTGGAGGAAGAAACCAGCTGAAAGCTGCAAACAGGTTTTACATGAGTGTACGCAAGGTTGGGGTAGGGGACGTGAAGACTTTCACAAATGGAAACTCCCTTTTTAAATTGTATCTAAGAAATGAGAAGGATCAGGATCTGCTTTCAAATTCGTAATGTAAACATCAATTTTTTTCCCCTAAAGCCACATATGCACAGAGACACCCAAACAAAAACAAAACAAAAACAACCCAACCCACCGGCTGTGAAGCCTCAAAGGGGATGCATTTGTTTCGTTTAAACTAACAACAAATTATCTAATTAATATGTTTCAATTACAGCATGAAAGGCACAGCCCCTGGACCGCCCGCCGTGGGGGCACAATAGCCCCTGAGCCCACTCTAGGAATTTACAATAACTTCACATCTGTTTCTTTATTTTCCACTTTTTGAGTCTAAAACTCCTCTCAAGATCACTTCAAACCACAGCCTGAGTTATGAAATATGTCCCAGTGTTAAAGGGGGACGAAACTTTGCCCATGGATGCTTCATTTGCAAGCAAAAAAGTGAAAGCCCATTGAAGAGCATTAAACAAATATATTAGAATTCTGTCACTTTATGCAATTGAGTAGATCAAATGAAGGGTCCCGGCCACTTCATTCACTCTCATTCACTCGAATAGAAAATGCAAAGAATAGCAACCCGAGACTGGGCCACCGATGTAGATTTAGCTCCTTTTTACTGGGAGACAAAAAGGCTGAATTTTCACAAACACATTGCTGACTCGGGGACTAGGAAACCGGCACTGGAACCCCTTTGGAATTTAAATTCATTTTATCTTCCTCTCTCTTTGCGGGGATCTGTTTGCACTACA
This sequence comes from Crocuta crocuta, assembly GCF_008692635.1. Taxonomy (NCBI): domain Eukaryota; kingdom Metazoa; phylum Chordata; class Mammalia; order Carnivora; family Hyaenidae; genus Crocuta; species Crocuta crocuta. Next base: position 13,611,313 of record NW_027527920.1, on the reverse strand, counting down.
GTGCAAGATGCAGCAGGCATCCTCTGGCGTCTGAAAAAATGGGGGAGGGGAAGAAAGTGAGTGGGGGTGGCAATGTGGGCCTCAGGATTCCCAAGAAGCTCTTTGGTGGTCAACTAACTCGCAGGTCTAAGAGAACTTTGATTTAAATAACTCTATATTTATATCAAAAGAAGTATCATTATATCACACACATCTCCATGTCTCTTACCTCCTTGCTTGGCAGGGATTACACAAACAGCTTGTTTTCAAAGACCAGAATTACATCTGGGTCAATCTGTCTTCTTCCTTCAACTAATATCTGGTCAGTGATGTCGCAACAGATTAGAAAGCTGACCTGTCAACCTCACCTGGTCAATTCTCTGTCTCTGTTTCTCTCTCTCTCCTCTCTTTCTCTTTCTCCCCTCTCCCCTAAACATCCCTCTTTCTCTTAACTACTCTGAGCAGCCTGATGGTAAACTTGTGTAAAAATCAACAGAGGAGATACTCTTTAGTTAGAATTTCCAACTCAGAATCCTCCTGCATTTTCATGTCCCATTCACGGGGGTTTGGCGGGTGGGGGAAAACAAGCCACATGTGTCAGCGGTAATTGAGATAATCTTGTGGCAATACTTCTAATCTGTGTCTTCTGTGGCTGACATTTTTGTTTTGGTGCATTTTATTAACTTTTATGTGTCAATATTTTAGAAAGTTTACAGTGACTGTTAAGAGCTGTTCCTAGAGGCAGAGCAGGGCACGGTAAAGAAGCCGATTTCTTAGCTTTCAAGGTGTGATTAGAGAGGAATGAACCAGTTTTTCTCAAATTTGAAGTCTAAATGAGATATGATCTGAAGAAGAAAGTATTTGGAGGGTTTTCTATTGTATTTTAAATTTTTTGCCTGGTACTTTTCCCAGGTGCATCAAAACCTTGAACACTTTTCAGTTTACCCTCAAGATTTGTATGGTCCTATTTAAACTATTCTTTTAATTTGTGGGATTGGTATCTGGAGCTAGGGATGGGAGGTGGCTCAGACCTACAGATACAAAAAAGATACTGAAGAAAAAGCTGGTTGTTTTATGACTATAAACTAACGAATTTGCTGAAACTAACAATAATCAGAAATCACCCCTGAAAAATTATAGCTGCCTAAATAAAACCTTCCTTGGAATATGTTCCTTAGAGAAATTTTCAAGAATATACGGACAAAGGGTTCTTCTTTGCAGGCAGCCTCCTTTTGCCTGTGTCTGCAAATAACTGATGTCAAATCAGTTGCAACCTTTTTAAGGAACAAACTGGGAGCATTAATTAGAGCAGATTAAGCTCACTGATAAAAAGCATTCTTTAAGTATCTGTTGTTTAGAGGCACTGAGATTCTGATTCATGCTTTGCAGTCTGTATATTTTTATTTACTCAGTTAATTTCTTCCCCGGAGTGTTCCCTGTTGACTGGGTTTACTAAGGTAGACAGTATAAAAAGAGTTGTTGGGTTAGCAGGAATAAATGTTTCCAAACTCTACTTTTTGCAATAGATTTCTCTTCCTTCCTTCCTGAAATACAATGTCTTGGTCTGATGATTCCAGCACATAGCAACATACAGAGAAACTGTTTAGTAAAGGATCTTAATTTTGTGCCACTTAGAGGAAGCTTAGTATTTATTAAGTAGTATCTAGAGTGTTTTGCATTAATTAGAGCAGCTCCTTGGAGGGACATTACAGCCAAGAATGGTTTCACACAACAGGAAAACTCTGAGCATCTGAACTCCCCCACCAGACCTGCTACAGTGAAACACAGAGCAGCAAATGTCTGGCTCACATGGAAATACCAACATAGATTTTATTTATTTACATGTTTGATAAACTGAAGGCTTATATATAAAACAATAAAAATGATCATTGGAAAGTTCCCCATCACCCTGGGTACCATGATATTTATGGGAACAACAAAAACAAGAAAACAAATGTGACACAATGGTCTGTCTCAAGATACCGAGCATGATTTCATACTGGAGAAAAACTGATAAATGACATACCTACCCCTCCTGTGTTCAATGGATTAGTGAGACTGAATCAAATATTTCTGTGACTGCCTGGAAGATACTAATAGTTCTCATTCTTGTGCTGTGCTGGATAGGAAGAGGGCAGGGAGAACAGGCAAGGATGAAATTTTATGACTATCAAATCAGCCAGACGTCTATATACAATGATTCCTGTCCTCAACACAGAACCATTAACTGAATGGGAATTCTGAAAATAGTGTAAAAACCCTCTGCCTTTGTTCTAGGTGTCAGTAAATGAGAGTATTGACTAGAGGCTTCAGCTGTGATATGAAGTCTGTACAATTAAAATGTGTGAAATGCATTTAAATTTACTTGTGGCTTTAATAAAGGAACCTCTTCCATAAAACAAGAAAATGAAAATGATTAACTTTGACATAGAAATATAAACAGCAATTTGATTAATTATATTGCTAATTATTCTTTGCTGTGTAGCCAAACATTATATTCTTAAAATGACAGATGCTGAATAAATCATATAAAATAATTACTTGGAATTTCACTGTAGTGAGAAATGGTGGAGTTTATGGAGAGATTTATATTGATATCTAAATATATAATTGGTTTTGTTCTGTTCTATTCCATTTAGAAACCTAGTCTTTACTGTAAAAATACTACAACTATATTATAGAAACGTTTTTTCTGTATTTTTCCTATGTGACTTTAAAATAATACATTTCTCCTTTGGATATTTTCCATAATTATAATCAGCATACATAATTTGTGTATCTTGCTGTTCTTGAACATTCTATCATAAGCATTTACCATGTTTTCATAACATAGTTTTCATAAACATCTATTTTAATATTTGTATAGTATACCAATTGAGTGGAATACTAAATGCCTAATTGGGACATTTTGAATGTTTTTAGGTTTTGTTTGTTGGTTTTTGCTAATACAAAGATTTTTATGGTGAACATCGTTCATACCTAACTAAACAGTGTTTTCAATGATGTGAAATACATTAGTGCTGTTATATGGAATTCCCTAACAGCTCCCTACAAATTCAATAATGTAATTTAATTTAGGATTTCAGCTTTGTTATTTGCCCATTGCTATCTGTCCTCTATCTGGGACCCAGAGCAATATTGCCTCAGTGTAGAATCAAAAGATACTGAATGTTGGAAGGTCCTGAGAAATTTCAGGTAAACTAATTCCTTTATTTCACTCATTTGATGAATCCCACTGATACATTCCTTTATCTATATCCAAATAATTTAACAGCATGAAAGTCAGGTTCTGAGAGTAAAACAAAAGTTCAGTGTTAAATGCCAGACAAACGCCACTAAAAATCAGAAATCACCAAAGTACCGAAACTGTCAAAATGAAGGCTTTTATCTGCTAATGTGGGCTCACAAGATTTTAAGGCAGTTTACACAGCATAAGAAGTTGCAAACTTTTTTTTTTTAATGTTTATTTCTGAGAGAGAGTAGGGGAAGCAGGGGAGGGAGAGGAGGGGGGAGATACAGAATTTGAAGTAGGCTCCGCACTGTCAGCACAAAGCCCAATGTGGGGTTCCAATCCCAGAACCACGAGATCATGGCTTGAGCTGAAGTCAGATGTTCAACCAACCTGAGCCACCCAGGAGCCCCAGAAGCTGCAAAGTTTTTAACCACCTTGGGTAGTTTGTGTAATGAGACAGAATGGTCACTGTTAAATTTCAGGTCTCAAGATCAAGAGATCTACCCTCAATATGAACCATTTCTTCTTGATACCCTGCCTGAAACTAAAAGCAAACAGTCTTCCAGTCTGCCACAGGTCCAGAGGGTCCAGGCCTACTGCAGGTGTGGACTATGTCATTTCTTCAGTTGCTTTGAGATGGCTGATTCTCAAGATGGGTGATGGTGGGAGTGGGCGTGGTAAGGAAGGGATGGCGTAGGGCAAGGCATCAGAACTTCAGATTTTGTCTCCTTGTTGTGGCATTTCCTTTTGCCCTTTTGTTGTTGTTGTTTTTGTTAAATATGTATTTATTTAGAGAGAGAGCGCACAAGCAGAGTAGGGGCAGAGAGAGAAGGAGAGAGAATCCCAAGCATGCTCCACATGCACTGTCAGCACAAAACCCGATGCAGGGCTCAAACACAAAGTATGAAATCATGACCTGAGCCAAAATCAAGAGTCAGATGCTTGACTCTTGATGCTTGACTGAGCCACCCAGGCACCCCTACCCTTTCTTACATGACAAACTTTTTTTTTTTAACTTTTTAATGTTTATTTTTGAAAGACAGACAGAGTGTGAGTGTGGGAGAGGCAGAGAGATAGGGGGACACAGAATCTGAAGCAGGCTCCACGCTCTGAGCTGTCAACACAGAGCCCAATGCTGAGCTCGAACCCACAAACCGAGTTATTACCTGGGCTGAAGTCGGATGTTTAACTGGCAGAAGCCACCCAGGTACCCCTCTTACATGACACTTTCATGTCTTATTTCCCTACTGAGGTTCTTGAGATCTTAATTGTTTTCAATAAATTTGTTTTTAACTGTGTAAGGCATGAAACAGGTGCAGAACATCCGGGCAGCCTGGAGGAGACCCAGAAAGAAGAATAAACATGAAGACTACCAAAACTAGTGGCTACAGCTGAATCACTCTTCTGAAGTGGAATGAATGTTTTTTGATGGGGGAAAAAAAATCATGGAACCAAAGGAATCTGTTCACAATTACTTTTCCACAGTCTCCCAACCACCGTCCCCAGAGCTGATCACTCCTACCCTCAGCTTGGCTCACTTTACACCAAGAGGAGAGACAGAGGGTGAAGGAAAGAGGAAGGCTGAGAGAAAGCAGGGAAGCTGGATGAAAATCTAATGTCTCTCTTAACAAGGTTCTTTAAAACTGTCCCCCAGAACATTCCAACACATGTCCTTTTAATTCAGTTCAAGCCAATTCAACTCGGTCTCATTAAACCCAACTCAACAAATATTACTAAGCATCACCTGGATAACAAGATCTTGGAAGAAAATATTTTGGCTAGAAGACTTGAGTTTGAGTGCTAGTTTTTTTTGAAGTTTGTTTGTTTATTTATTGGGGGGGCAGGTAGAGAGAGAGAGGAAGAGAGAGAAGCCCAAGCCATCTCTATGCTAACAGCAAGAAGCCCGATGTGGGGCTCAATCCCATCAACTGTGAGATCATGACCTAGGCTGAAATCAATCCCATCAACTGTGAAATCATGACCTAGGCTTAACTGACTGAGCTGCCCAGGTGACCCTGAGTCCTAGTTTTAGCACTTTTTACCTAAATGGTTCTGAGCAATTCTCCTTAGCTCTCAGTTATCTGTCTTTCATAGAGAATAAGGGTTTGCTCAAAGGCTTGTCTCAATGATCAAGTGGAGCAAAGTAGATGAAAGTGCTTTGAAGTGTCATGTAAATTTAAGTTATTATTACTGTCTGTGACAGAGGAATAGTAAAATAAAAATAGCTATCAGAAATTGTCCTGCCTGAGAGGAATTCAATCTTAAGCTCTTCAGTACAGACCGCAAGCTCATAGAGGGAAGGTCTGTGTTTCACGCAATTTTTTAACCCTCCCATTTTCACTGTCTGCCCTTCTGTTCTCACACCCATGAAGTAACTTGGCAGTGAAAAGGGGTGTGATGACAAGGGAAATTGTTGCCCCTTTTTGTATATTCTCCCACAGTGGGCCTTTTCACAGATTTAAAGATACAATATTGATAAACTGCTAAGGTTGTTAAAAGACACAAAGGAAACAATGGGACAGCCAGGCATATAAAGATGGTAAACATGAAAATTAGGGCACTATTAATCTCTTTTTCCCCATCAAGCAATGGTTTACACTACTTCCCTGATACTTTAAGAATTAATAAATGCTTACATAGCATTTACCATGCTCCAGGTACTATTCTAAGTTCTTTACAAATGTTAACTCATTTAATCCTAATAACAGCCTTATGAGATAGGTGCTTTTAATAAAGTCCATTTTATAGTTGGGAATATTGAGGCACTGGGCCTTTAATAATTTGCCTAAGGTTACCTAGCTAGTAAATGGTGTCAATGCCCAATGGACTCTCAGTAAAATCTGGTTTAATATCATGATATTTTTGATATTGACGGCAGCAGTTCACATGATTTCTTAGACTCAAGGGCTGTATTAAGCTCATTAAGGTGTGCAGAGGAAGAAGGAGGATTACCCTCTGCCAGTTTTAAACCAACGGTGTCAGACACAAAATGACTTTTGCAGCTGCTAATCTAATTATTCTTTTGTATTTCTCTTACCCTCCCCAGCTTTGCTGTGACTATGAGTTATGAGTCACTAAACTGCATTCTTCCTATACTATCTTCTATTTAATTTATGCAGCTGGGGGCTGGGGAGGGGCAATACCTTCAATAAAACCAGAAATACCCTTCTTCGCTAGTTCACAGCAAGCAATAGTTGATCTTTGATCTCAGTTAGATCATATACCAAAAAAGTCACCATGTAACACCAATGCTTTCTTGGGAGGAAAAAAGGGATCTTAAGGTATATCCAACCAACCTGGATCCATGTACGCTTAACCCAAATCCCTTGGGAATGAGAGCAGCTAATACGAAATCTAGGCAGGGGCATGCTCTAGTAGTTAGAAGAAAATTACTAGCCTGTGTGTCTTTTTCTTCCCTTACCATCTGTGTCAGTGGGCAAAATAAGTCTGGAGGGAGAGGCAGGGGGAGAAATACCACTTTTGTACTTTCACTAGGATTTTAGAAAGAAGAGAAAAATAAAGGGGAGGAGGAGGGAAAAGGGAAGGAAAGAGTTAGGGTAACTTCCTATCTCAACAAATACAATTTTGTCTGTTGTTGATGAAACCAAACATTCAAGAGGTCAGTATCTGGTGTTTTGATGTTCACATTTCTTTCGTGGTGCTTTCTAAAAGTATGTTTGAATCCTCACATATCTTCTTCAATCCAGCTACCAGGAAACTAGCGTTTACATATGTTTTATAGGCATGCATTTTAAGAAGGTTGTGTGTCTTTCTGCTTACTATCCAGCTCTGGCCTGCCATTTGACCATCCACCTCAATTATAGTAACTCCTGGGGAAACTGTTTTCATACCTGGATAGTGGGCTCCCTGTTTTCTAAGTGTTTGGAGTCTCTCAGCCTTTTCCAAATAGAGTTTTCCTTACAGTGTTTGTGATTGGCCTGGAGAATGCTAGTGAAACTCACCCATGCTTTTTGATCACCTCACCATGGTTTGGTGGATCAACTTGCCAAATAAGAGTTTATAACCTGTTTTCGGCCTCTCTGTAGTGCATATGAGCCCCCAGGCTAACAGGCTCTGTAATTACCACTCAAATAACCATGCTTAGTCCTTGAATCTTGCAGCCCACTTCATCTTTAAAGATGGATCCACTTGCAAAGCTTAGGGCCTTTTTTGTAACTTTCTCTCTGATTCTATTTCCACCTGAGTTTCAAATATCCACCCATGCAGGACGCAGCCAGTCAAGTGCCAGTCCTCTGGGGTTGGTGTATGTGAATGCCCATATTCCCTGGGGCTCAGCAGATGGCATAGGAAAAGGGAACACTGGGAGAAGACGCTTTTATTTTTTTTATTTAAAAAAATTTTTTTAATGTTTTATTTATTTATGAGAGAGAGAGAGAGAGAGAGAGATACAGAATCTGAAACAGCCTCCAGACTCTGAGCTAGCTGTCAGCACAGAGCCCAACACGGGGCTCGAACCCACGAACCGGGAGATCATGACCTGAACTGAAGTCGGACGCTTAACTGACTGAGCCACCCAGGAGCCCCAAGAAGATGCTTTTAGATATTAAACAATCTACTTAGAAGATGGTCTTGTTGTGCCTTCATTTACTTTCTTATGGAAGAAATAAAACCTGTTACCACTTTGAGTAGAAGTTTTCTGTGATGGGTTTCTGCTGCAATGTGTAGCATTTATTTTTCACAGTGATATTTATATTGATACCACCAACTTGGTGGTAACTGAAAATTCATATGCTCTTGGGGAGGCTGGCTCATATGACCCTCCCTGAACCTTATAAAAGTTTCCTGTTTTGGAACCAATGAACTTGGCAAAGCAGTAAGCTTTTATTTTTTTCCCCTAATCATTTAAAGTAACATTTGTGGTCCTATATGGCATATGCTACATGTCATTAATTTGCAATAAAGTGGCCTCAAAGCAGAGGAGAAGTAGAAGGATATTATCACAAGTTATCATTTGGGTATGATCTTCTCCTAAAATGAAAATAATAGCACTATTCCTAAGGGTTTATATTAAGAGCATGGAATCAATGATTTAAAGAGGAGCCTATCTTTTTCCTCCTCTAGAAAAAATTTAGAGTTATATTAGAAATTTTGAGTTGGTTTATATTTACCTATCCACTCAGCTCCAAACTCAGCTCTGTATACTTTGTTCTGAAAACTTTATTTCTCAAACTCCTTTGCTAGCTGACTTCCTATGAGTTTCTGCAAACAGGAAGTCCTAGAGGAACATTGGAACAAGAGCAGCGGGGAGAAAGAACCTCCCTCCTGATTTTGCTTCTCTCCCACAGTGGCTTTGGCTCCAGGCTCCACCATCTTTCAGCACTCCCAGAGCCTGCCTCACCATGCTTCCTGAGCAGTGCCAGCAGTGATCAGAGCACCAGCTCCTCAGGACCTCTCTGTTGATCTCCAGAGGCATCAGCAGCAGCAGGGCAGTGCCTCTCCTCAGGTCTCAGTCTTAGCTCTCTGGGGTCCATTCTCCACATACCTAGGTTCTGTCATGTCCATCCCCTTTCTTTCTGTGCTATGGTCCCAGGAGTGGTAGGTGCTTCCTGTAATTACTGCCTTGGTGTTTGTGCAGTGTTCCACTTTTGGGACACCCATGTAACTGATGCTCTATATTCAGTTTCCTCTTTTTGAAATATCTAGTGTCATTTCTGTTTTCTAAACTAAATCCTGAGGGATCATGTATTTATGATCCTGGGTCACTTAATCTATCAGCTCTGTGAAAGTCTGTATTCCCTCCCTCAACCCATGCTTATTGGACATTGGGTATGGGCACTCCACCGTGCTAGGAGTTGGGCAACAGGGAAACAGTTACACATATGTAACCAACAAGTCCTGATTTCCAGGAAGAGGAGGAGAGCAAATATATGGAGAGTGTGCCCAGATGAGAGAACAGATTCTGTGAAAGTTCTGAGAAAGAGGAGGGAAAACAGTTGGAACAGAAGGCCTTGAGAAAGGATTTAAGGTTTAGGACTGGGTGAAAGCAAATAGCTCAAACTCATGATTACTAGTATAAGGATTTCAGGTGGCATATCTGGCAGACAGTAAAGAGGTCACTTGGTGTGAGGAAAAAAAGGCCTCATGGTGGAGACCAGAGGGAACTCCAACTGGGTTGAGACAGATGGGAGTTTCTTGGAACCAGAATGTAGTCTGTGGAACCAGTGGAGGCCTTAGGAGATTTATGAGCAGTGAAGATGCACCCAGAAATGCTCTCTGCAGGAAGAGCAAGAAATGACGAAGAAGATGCATGGAAGGGAAGCAAGTCCCATGGAAAGGACATCAATACGCTCTTCAAGGGTTCCAGGTGGGTGTTTGACAGTTTCTTTCACCCAGTAAGAGCCCTCATTACTAGGGCCCTGACTGTGTATCTATACTGGTTGATTCACGCATGCTATTCTCTTTTAGTCCTGACAGCAAATTTAGAAAGTAATTCTCATTACACAAACAGGGAAACTAGTACTAAAAGGGGTTAATAAGTTTTCTGGTAACTGATTGAATAAGGTTCAGACCCAGTTTCCACCTGACTATAAATTCAGAGCTATTCTGCTGCCATGTAACATATTGCTTGTCCTTCAAAAAATATTTACTGAATAGGATACCACTGCAGTTACTGTGACAAATAGAAGGAAGTAACAGTGAAATGATGAATGGCGAGAAAGGGAAGGATTTGAAAAATATACTCAATAAATTAGAGGACATGGTGACTGACTAGTGAAAAGGGGAGGTACTGGGAAAAAGAAGTACGAATCAAAGGAATTAAATGGCAATTCAATTAGGATTTCTTGTGTTGCAAGTAACAGAAACCTAATTCAACCTGACAGTTCTAACAAAAATCCCAAGAAGTATGATTGTTTCTCCTTGGGTCATGTGCCCATCCCTAAACCAATCACTTTAGCTGAGGAGATACAGTGCTCTGATTGGCTACATATGGATCCTATCCCATCCCCAGGGCCCATGGAGGCAGGTCCACTATGCAGAATCCTTCAGACGGAGCAGGATTCTTACAGAATGCTCTCTGTACAATGACTCTAATGACTCAAGCCTGGTTAACTAGAATGAGGTTCCATTGATGGAAATAGGGAGGGTTGAGAGCAAGTGACTATGGGAAGAAACCAGTGAGTTAAGGTAAGGATTTGCTAAACTTGCAACAGCTCCAACAAAGATGCAACCTAATACTGAAGACACACAGTGAAAACCTGAAATGACTCCCATATTTCTTCAGAAATCTTAAATTTTTAACTTTAAAGGTAAAAGTGTCAATTCTGAGAATTGGGGATTATCCATTGGTATTAAAAGTTTAGTGACAGGGACAAAACAAATAATGACTAAACTAACAGATTCTATATCTTACTTATAGAGTGAGATTTTTGATGAATGCACAAATCACTGGTTGAGGTAATGCCATTTTCATAAATCTCCTGGTTTTACAGCTTTGATGTAAAATGGGGATTGGCAAATTATACCCCATGAGCCAACCTACCACCTGTTTTTGTACAGCCCATGAACTAAAAATATTTTAAATATTTGAAAAATCAAAAGATGATTAACATTTCATGATAATATGAAAATCACATGAAATTCAAACTTTAGGGCCCATAAATAAAGTTTTGTTGAAATATAGCCATATTCATTCATTTAGATATTGTCTGTGTTACAGCCTTTGTGTTACTATAGCAGACTTAAACTGCAACACAGACCACATTCTGGGTACTGCAAAGCCTAAAATATTTATTTTCTCTCTCTTTAAGAAAAAAAGTTTGCCAACCCAAGGACTAAAAACTTAGAGTGCCAAGTGGCCTATGAAGTCTTTGCTATGATACCTATATGTTTATTGGTGGTAAATTAATCACAAATTTGGCAAAAGGTCAAGATGAAGTCTAGATTTTCACTAATAATCCATCTGATTGTGAATTTGGGGGCTATTAATAAATTTATTCAAAGCTTGTTATAGAACTTAGATCAACTATTAAGTCTGTCACAACTCTCAATATGTTCTTATATTTCTTTAGTTGCTTATGGGATCACCTCATATATTTTTATAGAGTGTATAGTATATAAAGTACTATCAAACACACTATTGGTGTGGTACAATATATAAAATACTACATAGTTAGCTTTTGGTAAGGCCTGACCTCTCCTGGGTATAACATTTGCTAGGGATTAGCTAATTAAAATAAGATAGTAAATAAAAAATGAATATATTTAGGAACCACAACCACATCACTTGTTATGTTATATGTGCACATTTCAAGTGGAATGGAAATTAGTTGGTTGCCTTCCTAAGCACCTATTATTCTCCCCTTTCCAAAACCCTCCAGTTTCAGTTTGAGAATGCATGAGATAATGAGAGGGTTACCTCTACTTTATAACTTATCTTAAGCCTATTAGGGCATTCTCAGACACAGTGATTGGTCAGAGAAGGGCATGTGACTTCAGTTGGTACAATCAGACTGATTCTCAGAATTTGGAAAGGAATGCTTCCACAAAGACCGTCACTCTTTCCTGACAGAACTGAATGATTAGTAGTTCAGTCAGTAGAACTGACTGCTGTCTTGGGAACCCCAGGGAAATCACCTTAAGATATAGTTGACATTACAGAAGAGTGGAGAGACAGAAAGAAATAGTTTTTTGGACATTACTGAGTCACTCTATATAACACTGTGTGATGCTGATCCTGCCCTGGACCTTTGAAAATTCTATCATGAACCAGTAAGCTCCCTTTACTACTGAAGTCAATCTGAATCAGGTTTTCATTCACTTGTGACTAAAACACACCAAGTGACAAAGATTTCTTCATTCCTTCATTTTACTCATTCATTCATAAAACACTAAGTGTGTTTTCTTTTGTCTTTTCCAAACAACCACAACCAATTCTACAACACCAAATGGGTGTCCTACAATTCAACTTAATTCTGATGCCAGTTCTCTAGAATTAGCATAGACCACATAGATGAAGGGTTCAGTTCTACAAGACAAACCCCACTTTAGACACCAGCTGCAGAGGGAGTCCCCAGGGTACCCATACTTCTGCTGGCTGCAGATTCAAAGGTTCCCATAGCAACCTCCTTCACATTCCATAATTTGATAAAAAAAAAAAAAACCAACTCACCAGTTTATTATGAAAAGATACAACTCAGGAACAGCCAAATGGGGGAGATGCAAGCAGCAAGGTATTTGGAGGAGAGGAGTAGGGCATAGAGTTGCCATGCCCTCTCTGGGCAAAGCCACCTTCTCAGTAAGTTCACTGTGGTCACCAATCTGGAAGCTCCACGAATCCCATCATTTAGAGGTTTTAATGGAGGCCTTACTATGAAGGCACAGTTGATTAACTCATTGGCCAGTTGCCAACTAAATTCAAACTCCAACCTCTCTCCTCTCTCCGGAGTTGGGGCTGAAAGTTCTACCCTGATACCACTTGGTTAGTTTTCCTGGTGACCAGCCCCCATCCAGAAGCTATCTAGGCCTCCCTCTAGGAGTCATCTCATTAGCATATAAAAGACAATAAATTCCAAGGGCTTTAGGAGTTCTGTGCCTGGAACCTGGGACAAAAACCAAATATTTACTTCTTATGATATTACAATTATATATACTTACTCTGGTCAGATATGTTCAGCCCTACAACATAGTTAAACTATGCTTTCAAGGAATTCACTGTGTAGGGAAGAACGAAAGGGGGGAAGTACTGCACAGATACAATACATGGAGCTTAAAGCAATGAGCTATAAATAGCATCTGTCAGAGTAAGATACTAGATGTTTTGACTATTATCAAATAGTGACTAGACAAATACAGGAAATACATTATCCCTAGTCTAGCTCACTTTGTGTCCTTTTCCTCAGATGATCCTCAAAGTGGCATTGATCAATAATTAGTTAATCACAACAAACTAATCCAACAAAAGATTCTTCCCTTGAGGTTGCAATAATTTCCCTCCGATGACCAACTCATCACATTGTTTACTTTACAGATTTTGAGACAAGCCCAAATTATGTTAAAAAATGTTTTTCATTTCTCCCGGTTTTTCTTCATGCATTTTTCCTTATACTAGAGTATGCAGCCTTCTGACTTCCAGGAAATCTTCGGCTCCATCACTCTGAGACGGCTCTTTAACTCAATCTTGCCAATAACCCCTTGGATGTGTGGGATTTCTAAAGATGCCAGTTCCCACCTCCCACGGCTGGCGTGACTTACATGCCAACTTGCAAAGCACTCAAATGTTGGGGGGGGTTGTCAGCTCAATTGCTGACCAGGATGTCTAGGAGACAAAAGAGGATGGAGTAATATAATTTTAATAATGATAATGGCAAAAAATGTGCGGCTTAGTGAAAGAAGTTTTGGAGTTAAATAGATGCAAATTCTCTTACTGACTCAGTTTCTTTACCTGTAAAACAGGGGTAAGAATTTCCTCTTTGCCAAGATATACACAGTGAATGAGCTAACACCTGTATGGTACTTGCCCATGGTTGATGCTTGATAAATAATTGCCATATTTAATTTAAAATAAATAGAAAACTATCCTATTTTTGGTTATTGTTTGAAAAATTTCAAAACACAATAAGTGTTTAGAAATCCTAAACTGAGTGGTAGGCCTGTGCTCTAACTGAGCGCCCATTAGGTACAAACCCCTTAGGACCCATAAATTGGGCCAAGATGTAGCTCCTCGTCATGAGGAGGTCACAAGCCAAACCATGGGAAACTTAAATTGGAACAAAGGGATGAAAATGGTACTTCAACACAGCAATAGGAAAAGTTTAAAAACAAAATCCAGAATGAATTACCAACCATATTAAACCAAGTGTTACATAACCAGAAGAAAGAAGAGTTGCAAAGTCAAAATACTCGAGGCAGTTTTAGTTTTCATCCCAATTTGGAACTTACAGAAATCTTCCATATTTTTTTAAGGTGGAAAAAGAGTTATTTGGATTTACTGACATCATGTTCCCTAATGACTGGTCTTTCTGATTCAAAAGTTCTATCAACACTCTGATGCTGTATCTCAGGGATACAAAATCAAGGGGAAAATGCTCCACACAAAACAAACCTCAGATGTCCTAGAACAACCCATCTTTCCAAATTTGATTCTTATTTTCAATTCCAAAAACAACACATGAGGCCTTAGAAGGTACAAACTGCCTCATGTTTATGCATGTGACCCTGGCAAAGCGAGGATTTCAGATGCCTTTGATTACGAACTGGCTGAAGAAAATATCTACCCAAAGTTACTCATTGAAGAACCAATTCTCCCTGCCCCCCACCTCACCTCAACCCTAAAGAAACTTCCGTCCTGTATCAATTTGCAATGGAGCACTTGACACCACTTTATTGGTATATCTTTCTTATGCATTTGACCAATCAAAATGATAATTTAGACAAACTGGGGATGGCAGAGTGCATTATCCAGCAATATCTCATTATTATGCAAAAAATCAGATATTCACAGCAACTGTCTCATCTATTTATTGTTTGGTTACTCATCTGGAAATTTTAATACTTTCTTCAGGGGCAGGGACTGGCAATAAAAAAATAGACCTATATATCAAACCTTTAACTTCTAGCCATCATTGTGTGCCATAATACAGATGGAGTGGCTATCAGCAAGCTTTACTGTGTTGGTTTATTTCCTCCAACAGAGAATGTGGATTTAAATGGGATAAAGCAACAAAGTCGACTTAAGACTGGAGGGTCTCTTGGAACCTTCTCGTTACTTTGCAAGCAGAGATAACTGGCTAGAGTCTGCCTCCCATAGAATTGATGCCTGGAGTTGCCAATAGCTATCTGCAAGATCAGAAGTGTTGGTGTGAGAAGGAATGGAACTTGGTTAAGGTGAGGGATGAGGCCTCACACCCGCACGCATTTCATCCCCCATTGTCCCTCCCTCGTAGGGACATGTTTCTACAGGTCACATTCCACTTCTCACTGTAGTGCTTGCTGTATGCCAGCATTACTCTAGTTACTTTACAATCAATAACTTATTTAGTTTCATGACAAGCCTGTGAGGTATGTACTGGTCGTACACCCATTTTATAGATGGGGAACTGAGGCATAGATTGGTTAAAAGCAGTGAAAGAAGGCTTTAAATGCAGGCAGCCTGGTTCCAGAATTTGTGTTCATAAGCATTATACTCTGCAGGCTAGTGATACACATTGTAGTAGCCTTCTGCTTCTGCTTTTTGTGGTCTGTGCCAGAAGAGTAAATTGGAGAGAAAGAAACTGCAGGGTGGCTACAAGAAAATCATATGAACTCCCTATTTAAAGAGCAGATTCTCAGACCCAGACCAACTGATTTAATAACTTGCAGCTTTTCACAAGTTCCTTAAGTGGTTCATAACCACATCTAAGTTTGAGAACTACTAGAACAGATTTTCTGCACTTTCTTTCATAAAATCATCTGGATTGGAGTCCCAATTCCACTGTTCACAAGCTTTTTAACATTTGGAGAAATCACCTGAGCTTTCTGGGCCTCAGTTTCCTCATCTGTAAAATGAGGGCAAAGACATGTGTCCTACACACTGCACAATTTGTAAGAGTGAGAAGAGACAAAGCATGTGAAAGAAATCAGTGACTTGAAAAGCACGTCCCAATATGAGCTATTATTATTGGTCTCTTGTTATTTTGTGTGCAAGATTTTTCTCCCTGATAAAATTATAATGCCTTTGAGGATTAGGCCCAGAAATACACCTCTCTTTTACCCCATAATAATTTATAACAGACCAAGCATGTTGTAACTACCCAATAAACACTGGCTTAGTTCAATACATTTTTACAAATACATAAACAGGTCCACAGAATCAACACTATCTATTATTGTTTGCAATTCCAGTGACCAACATTTGGACACTGTGCCTCCAGAGTCCTGAGAATATTGCTATGTGGAGTATCGTATACGATTCTCACAAGTCTTATGTTAAAGAGGGTAGTTAATTGTGATAGCTGTGTTTTCCTGAAACAGATGAAGGTCAGGTTAAATGATTTGCCTAAGGCTACTCAGTTAGTAACCAAATGGCAACTTCCATAGCTGTCTGCCAACACCATGCAGCACATTGAAATGACTCATAGTTGGAACAACTCTTTCAGCCAAGGTGGGAAGTGCCAAATTTTAGAAAAAGGAGAACCACTACCAATGAGGGCTATTATTAGGAGAAAAAAAAAAAACCATTGTTTATTTGCATACAAAACACATTGATTTCTGACAAGTAAGAAGTTTTGCCCATTTGGCAGGTATGAGGCATAAAGGGCAGGGACATTTTCTAGAAAGCTACAAAATTATTTCCATGCTTACTTACAAATTAGTATAGTATTAATTTTCCTTCCATTAAAAAAATGCGAAATTCTGGGAAAACTATGATTCTACAAAAAGAGCAAGAGGAATCCAAGCAATCTGCTTTCATAAGTCCTGTTACTTTCAAAGAAAGAAAAGAGGAGTGCCTTGGTGGCTCAGTTGGTTAAACGACTGACTCTTGACTTTGGCTCACGTCATGATCTCATGGTTTGTAGGTTTGAGCCCCATGTCAGGCTCTGCACTGACAGCATGGAGCCTGCCTGGGATTCCCTCTCTCCATCTCTCTCTGCCCCTCTCGGCTTGCTCTCTCTTAATAAATAAATAAATAAATAAATAAATAAATAAATAAATAAATAAATAAATAAATATTAAAAAAATAAAAAGAGACAAACCAAAAAACAGTCTCTTAACAGAAAACAAACTGGTGGAGTGGAGGTGGGGGGGGGATGAGTGAAACAGGTGAAGGGGATTAAGAGTACACTTATCTTAAGGAGGACTGAGTAATGCATAGAATTGTTGAATCAATATATTGTACACCTGAAACTAATATAACACTGAATGGTAACTATAGCGGAATTAAAAAAAAAAATCCTGTTACTATTGTGTCACACAGCTGCCAGGCAAGGAAAGAAGACATAACACCATATTGTGGTTTCAACATCTATCAGCTTTGGAGGCATTCGTTGTGCACTCAGTTAGACTCTCTTCACCACCAAATAGTTGCCAAAGGCAACCATGAATAAGTTTCATTTGCTGGACCTGGTCCAAATACATTAAACATTCTAATACTATTACATTTTCTAGTAATAAAGTCTCTTTGGGTGATACAACACGTTGAGATTTATTTGAGAATGCTTATTGATAGGGTGATGCTTGTTTGTTTTCTCCTCGTCCAGTGGATTTGAGATTCCTTATAAAATGAATGGTAAAAGTTTAGCTTTGATAGTAGGCAAGTCACAACTACCAGAGTAGATCACAGGTAGTCACAGCTACCAGATCACCAGAGTGATCACCAGAGCTCTTTTAAAACCTAAGTCAGATCATGTCACTCTTTTATTCAAAAGGGCTTTTGTTGGTATTAGAATCTGGTTATAAAATTTATACAGAAATGGAAAAGACCTAGAGTGGACAAAACAACTTTAAAAAAAAAACTGAGTTGGAAGACTTACACTACCTGATTTCAAGACCTACTATTAAGCAACAATAATTAAGACTTTGTGGTATTGGCACAAAGACAGACATACACCAGAAATAGACCTACACATATATGGTCAACTGAATTTCAATGTAAGTACCCACATAATTCAATGGATAAAGAATACTCTTTTCCAAAATTGATGCTAAAATAAATTAATACTTATATGAAAAAAAATCACAAGCTTTGTCTTACACCATTCATAAAATATGACTCAAATTGGAACATAGACCTATATGTAAGGCCCAAAAGTATGACATTTTTAAAATAAACTATAGGAGAAAATCTTTGTCACCTTGGGTTAGTCAAGGATTTCTTAAAGGGGCCCAAAGAGCTCAAATCATAAAAGAAAAAAAATTGATACTTTGGAATTAAGAAAAAAAGACAAGATACACTATACATACCTGATAAAGGACTTGTATCAAGCATACATAAAGAACTTTTACAACTCAATAATAAGATAAAAATAACAGGCAAAGATTTAAACAGACAATTCACCAAAGAAAACATATGAATGGCAAATAATAAGGACTTGAAAAGATATGCACTCAAGACATTACTCTTTAGGAAAACACAAACTAAAAACTACCTACTAGAATGACTAAAATTTAAAACCCAGTAATACCGTGTGTTGATGAGAATACAGGGTTACTGGAACTCTCATATACTGTTGATGAGAATACAAAATGGACAGTCACTTTGGAAAAAAGTTCGGTAATTTCTTAAAAAGTTAAGCGTACTCTTGCCATATGACCTAGCAATTCCACTTCCTATGGATTTACCCAAGAAAATAAAAGCTCTGTGCAAAATCCTATACAGGAGTGTTTATAGAAGTTTTATTTACAATGGCCCCAAACTGGAAACAAGTATTCTTCATCTGGTAAATAGATAAACAAACAGGTACATTCATACAATGAATATTCTTCAGCAAGAAAAAAGAATGAACCACTTTTACATGCAACAACTTGGAGGAGTCTCAAAAGCACTGTTCTAAGTAAAAGAAGTCAGATACAAAGATACATGCTGCATCATTCCACTGATATAAATTTTTGGAAAACGCAAAATTATAGGAACAGAAATCAGATCAGTGGTTGCCAAGGGCTGGGAGGAAGAATAGGGATGATCCCAAAGGGGTGTGAGGGAACTTTCTGGTGGTAATGGAGATGTTCTACATCTTGACTGTGGTGATGTTTACTCAGCTGCATGTGTACATCCGCCAAGTCATCAAACTGTATGGCTAAAATTGGTAAATTTTACTCTGTATGAATTATATCTCTCTAAAGCTGACAAAAAAATCCTTGCAATGACTATTTCCCTCAGAATAACTACTAACCAACCTCCATGATCTATCTGTTCTCATTCCACCCCATTTAGGCCTCATTCCCTTCCACTTTTCCTCTTGTTCTCTCTGCTCCAGCTACATAGCCTCCCAGCCAGGAGGCCTTTCTGGACATGCCAGGCATGTGTCTTCTCTAGGGCATCGCACTAACTCCCTCCATCTTTTTTTTTTTTTAATTTTTTTAAAGTGCTTAAAAAAAATTATATTAGAGAGAGAGAGAGTACTGAGCTCGAGCAGGGGAGGGGCAGAGAGAGACACACACAGAACCTGAAGCAGGCTCTGGACTCTGAACTGTCAACACAGAGCCCACACGAGGCTCAAACCCACAATCAGTGAGATCATGACCTGAGCCAAAGTCAGACACTTAACTGACTGAGCCACCCAGGTGCCCTCCTCCACCTTCTTTAAGTCTGTGACTAAATGTCATTATTTTAGAGAGGTTTAATCTCTTAATTAATATTCTTTGAATGGGCCTCAGTTTCCTCATCTGTAAATGGACGAAACTGAATCAAAGGGTCTGAGAACTTTGCAGTCTAACATTCTACCATTCTGACATTTGGTCGTTACGATGCAAAACTCCCCAGAGATGGTAATGGAATTATATAAGAAGGCACTGAATGACAAACGGCAGTTGAGTAGAACAAAGTTCTGGGGCATCCTGAGAGGGAATCATCACTTCCAACTGTCAGAACTGAAAGAGGCTTAAGAGAGGAATGGACCTCTTAAAAAACAGGCAACAATTAACTGGACAATTGGAAATACTGTTCTAGCTTCTTTTTAGAGTAAAATTGTAACTTCTGCTTAGCTTCTACAGTTTGAACATATATGCCCCTGCTTTGAAAACATTCCAGAAAACTGACATACCGCCAATGATTCAGAATCTCTCCTGTATATCCATGGTGCTGTTTTCTTACTTGCTGTCCTGCTGGTATTATTGGCAATTAATTGGGTGAGGGAGACATTATGTCAATTCTGTGGCAGGAAAGCTGGCATATACAACTATCAGGAAAACTGACAAGATCTCTCCCTTGTTGCTGTAATATATCTGTTCACATGTCTTTTACACTATATTCTGATCTCCAGGAGGGCAGGGTTTGAATCTCCCTCAGCTTTGGATCCACAATGATGGAGCATAGCAAGCTCCAAGAATAAATGTTCCTTAGAAATTTTGAGCATTCTGCTTATATTAATGTGCACATCAGGGAAGAACAATTAGGAAGCTCATTAATCATGACTCCCTCTATTTAACTGTAAAAACTAATTGCCTGTTAAGGTAAGGTGAGCCTTATTTCCTTAATCAGAGGGGTTACAACCTGAACATGTTGGAGAAATGTGAGATGCTGATATGAGAGACAAAATGGAGTTCAAACACAAAGCGAAATCCCAAGGTCTTCTCATTTACTTGTTTACTCATGATCTTTAATTAAGATAGAATCTTTCACCTAGACAGGCTCTACAAGGGAAATACAGAATGCTAGGCTGTGGTTTGGATCACTCTCTGAAACAGATGTTTCCTCTTGTTATGGACTGAGTGTCACCACCCACCAAATTCTTATGTTGAAGCCTTAACCCTCAATGTATCTGTTTTTGGAGATGGAGCCTCTCAAGAAGTAATTAAGATTAAATGAGACCATCAGTGGAGACCTGTTCTGATAGAATTAGTATTCTCTTAAGAGACACCAGGGGCACATGGGTACCTTAGTTAGTTAAGCACCAACTCTTTATATTGGCACAGGTTGTGAGATTGAGCCTGGGTTGGGCTCCATACTGAATTTGGTGCCTGCTTGGGATTCTTTCTCTCTCTCTCTCTCCCTCCCTCCCCTCTCCCTCCCTCTCTCTCAAAAATAAATAAATGAACATAAGAAAAAAGATAGGGTACTTTGGTGGCTCAGCTGGTTAAGCTACTGACTCTTGATTTCAGCTCAGGTCATGATCTCACAGTTCTCACTGCACAGATTCTCTCTTTCCACCCTTCCTTTTCTCTTTCTGCCCTTACTCCACTTGCTTTCTCTCTCTCTGTCTCTCTCTCTCTCAAAATAAACTTTAAAAAGAAAGAGAGAGAGACACCAAAAAGATTGCTCTTTCTATACGAGCACATGCCCTGAAGAAAGACCAGTGAGCACACTCAAGCACTCGACAGCTGTCTAATAGAGTAGGAAGAGAGAGATCTCTCCAGAAACTGAATTCGCTGTCACCTGGACCATGGACCCTTAGCTTCCAGAACTGTGAGAAAATAAATGTCAGTTGTTTAAGCCACCGTGTCTGTTGTATTTGTCATAGCAACCTGAGCAGACTAAGATAATTTTCCCAGCAGTATAGTGCACTTGGTTATAAATAGGCCTAATCTTAAATTCTCTGCTATACTGATTCAGAACCTCCTCTGTCCTAAGATATTAATTAGGTCAGGGCTTTCCAAAAATATCTCATTCCCAACCGACCTGCTCTCTCTTAACTTTCCCTGCTACATTTCAACTAACACATAAAATTGGGAATTTCTTTTTGCTCTGCACTTTCTAGTTGGCAATGACTTTCACTTTCCATAGGCAACATTAGTTTAGGTTTGAAAATCAAATTTTCTAGTAATTGTGAAATGGAAAATTTTAGAATAACCCAGGAGAAAGTACAGGCATTCCCTTGGTGTAGGTGTGCTTCTAAAGAGAGTTAGGACCAGCAAAAAGCATTCAAAGATTTACATTTCCAAACATTACTTAATACTCTCAGCCTTTGGAGATATTTATGGATATTGTTATAGAAGACTTTTTGGCACTGTATAGAATAAATACAAATTCCTCACTTTGTCGTCTCGAGCATCTCATGGTTTACTACCATCCCTATACTCATTCAAAATAGCTAAGAGTTGTGAGGTTAATGTGACCCATCTCCTCAACTCCAGATGCCCAAAGCACTTTTGTTCTAGACATATGCCTTGTTTCAAAGGGCAAGTGGCATTTCAAGCCCCAGTGCTCTGTGTTAGGAGCTGGGCATAGTCTCCTTACTCCATTCTGAAGGCTGTTTTCTTTTAAGTTATTATGACCATGTTCTTTTGCACCATGTTCCTCTCTTGCTTTGGAACCAAAGGCAATATAGCATTGTGGAAAGATATTAGTTTGGGAGTTAAATAGAGTTGGATTCTCAACCTTGTGGCTTACTTGTCTTTCCAGGGTCAGCTTTCTTGCAAAATGGAGACACCAATGCTTAGGTTTGCTGGGCTGTAAGCAAGGACAACACTGGGACCTCTCTGGACATTTTGGGGTAATGCATCAGTCAGAGTTTTATCAGAAAAGCAAAACCACTATAAGAGATGTAGGATAAAATATTAATTGTGCAATTGTAGAGCAAGTACAGAAGTCTATGTAAGGCTGTGGCCTCTATGTCTGGTGTTGGGTTTAATTTGGCATGCTCAATTGGCACCTGGGAGACAAGACTTGACAACAAAGTGGAGGAGAACAGGGACAAAGAAGAACCCATGGCAGATAATACTGGAACTGAGAGATGTCCATCTCTCCAGGCCTCCATCCTCAATGATTTGGATGACTTGCAGGAAAAAGCTAGTATTTTGCTATAGTGTTGCACACATACCTGGTCCAAGAGCTGAAAAAGCAAGGGGAGGAAATCTAACAGGGGCCATAGGAGCCAAGGGCCCAGGTACAACCCACACCCACAAAGTGAGCTAGCAGATCAGTGACAACCTATCAAGTCACCTCAGGACCTAGTCCCTAAACCAACCTTAAACCTAAAGATTGATACTACTTCACTTCTCACACAAACTTCCATGGTGGCTAATCCTAACCTGGAACCCTATAGGAAAAGGGACCCGGGAAAATTGGTTACAAGTTAGCTAAATTTGTACAAGGCAAAGCCACTATAGTAAGGATTTCCATAATTTAAAAATTTCAATATAAATTAGTTTCCTTTGATGAGGAAACTGAGTAATAATGAAAGCTACCTTTTCTGAAGAAAGGAAAAATTAACCAGGAGAGGAACAAGCTTTCACTTATTTTCTTTCCCTTTCTTCTCTTTTTTCTTTTGTTTCTTAATTTTTTAATTAAAGTTTATTTCTTTATTTTGGGGGAGACAGAGACAACATGAGTAGGGAAAGGGCAAAGACAGTAAGAGAGAGAATCCCAAGCAGGCTCCATGCTGCCAGGGCAGAGCCCGACATGGGACATGAACTCACAAAACTGATGATGACCTGAGCCGAAACCAAGAGTTCGATGTTGTAACCGACTGAGCCACCCTAGGTGACCCAGGATTTTCATAATTTTTATTTATTTTTTTAATTAAAAAATCTTTTTAATGATTTTTTTTTAACTTCTGAGAGAGAGAGATCATGAGCAGGGGAGGGTCAGAGAGAGAGGGAGATACAGAATCTGAAACAGGCTCCAGACTCTGAGCTGGCTGTCAGCACAGAACCCAAAGTGGGGCTTGAACCCATGAACCTGAGATCACGAAGTCAGATGCTTACCAACTGAGCCACCCAGGCGCCCCTCCATAATTTTTAAAAGAATGGAAATGGATTATTACAAAAGTGCTCTGGTTAGATCTGTATATTTTGGAAAGGGAGAGACTCAGGAACATAAACATTCTTGGCTCTACTAGTTTGTAAATAGTATTTAGTTTATTCTAAGCAGCATCTGGGTCATTTCTGGTCAGTCACAGAGGCATTATTAGAAAATAAAAACAACCTGTATCACAGGAGCCAGTTGACAGTCTTTCTGGAAAAACCAGCTAAGTGAAAAATCTTTCAGAAAAGTTCTTGAACCAAACCTATTCCTGTCTGAATACAGCATGATTTATACCAGACAAAGACAGTTTCATGCAGTGAAAACTGTGGACTATACAGCAAATTGTCAATATTGCACTATACTTTGCAAATGACATATCAGATAAAGGGCTAATATCAAAAACCTATAAGGAACTTGNCCAAGAAGATGTGGTTTATCTATACAATGGAATACTACATGTCAAAGAGAAAGAATGAAATCTGGCCATGTGTAGCAACATGGATAGAACTTGAGGGTGTTATGCTGAGCAAAATAAGTCAGGCAGAGGACAGATACCATATGTTTGTATGTATAGGTGGATTAGGAGGAACTTAATGGAGGACCATGGGGGAGGAGAAGCGGAAAATAGTTGGGGAGAGGGAGGAAGGCAAATCATGAGAGACTCTTGAATGCTGAGAACAAACTGAAGGCTGATGGGGGGGAGGCGAAGGGGGATGATGGGCACGGAGGAGGGCACTTGTGGGTATGAGCACTGGGTATTATATAGAAACCAACTTGATGAACTATTTAAGAAAGCAAAACAAACAAAACAAAACAAAAAACCAACAAAATATTGCACTATACTTGTTCAACAAATGTTAGTTGAGTCACAGGGGAAAAAACAAAGGATTAATGCTTCCTTCTAGTTATTAACACATAACAATATTCAAACCTGTTAATTAATACAACTTCTATTTATTTTGTTTTTTTTCTTGATGGAAAATTCTCAGTGTAAAATATGCAATACAAAAGTTATTCTATCCTATGATAATCAGTTATGGAAGCTATTGTTGGAAAGCAAATACTTTTATTCATATATTCTGCCCATTCATATAGAAAGATGGGCATAAAGACAAACTAATAAGAATGTATTCATAAATCTACTAGTGTGTAATCTCCACTGGCCTATCAATATGTTTTATAATGTTACTTTCAAAACTTTTAAATGCATTTAATTTTTTGAAGGGAGTGAAATATTTAAAATTAGATTAAAATAAATAAATGTATATAATAAAATTGTTCCCATGTTATCCCCCACCAGCTCAGGTTCTTCCTGCTGCTCCAAAAAAGGTAACCAATGGGGCTCCTAGGTGGCTCAGTCAATTGTGTCTGACTTCAGCTTAGGTCATGATCTCACAGTTCTTGAATGCAAGCCCTGTGTCAGGCTCTGTGCTTACAGCTCAGAGTCCAGAGCCTGCTTTGGATTCTGTGTTTCCCTCTCTCTGCCCCTCCCCGACTCATGTTCTGTCTCTCTCTCTCTCTCCCTCTCTCAAAAATAAACAAACATTTTTAAAATTTAAAAAAAAATTCCAGGGGTGCCTAAGTGGCTCAATTAAGCATCTGACTGATTTTAGCTCAGGTCATGATCTCACAGTTCATGAGTCTGAGCTCTGCATCAGGTTCCATGCTGACAGTGTGTAGCCTGCTTGGGATTTTCTCTCTCCCTGTCTCTCTGCCTCTTTCTCTCTCTGAAAAATAAGTAAACTTAAAAAAAAGACCCATCTTAACTGCTTAGTATTCCACTGAATGTATATATAGTATAAATCACACTTCCAAATTTTACCTCCTATTTTCCACTCTCTGGAGCTTGATTTTGGCTTCTCCTTGCATATATTCTGGAAAAACTACCATTTAGCAACTAGCAATTCTTCCTGTGTTCAAAAAGAAGCAACACAAACAATGCTGACTCCAGGATTTGAACAATTCTGGTATTTTCTCCATCACATAGAGCCAACAGACATGTGCTCTCATCAGCAAGCTGCCTCCTTTCCCTCAGCCAAGCTCTGGATGGCAGTGAGCACGACCAGAGTGCCACGCTGCATCACCGAGCTAGGGCTTCAAGCCTATGTGACGCCATGCCCAGGTGTAAAGTGGCGAGCCAGGTCCACTGGCTCCTGCACTCCATTTGCCTAGGAGCCTCAGGCGGGCCCACCCTGAGTAGCCCCTCTTCCAAGATAAAGCTCCCTTCATGGTCATAATGTAGTCCTAAATCCATATGCTTGGTTTCGTTCTTCCTAATTATGTCCATTGATGTTGAAAAACACTCAGACCAAGAAAGAGACCAAAGGGACTGTGGGCACTTGTAGCTGCCAAACAGGCAGGTTTTTATACTATGGCCGCTGGGGAGATACATAAAGGCCAGATGGTATGTTACAACATATGTTCCCTACAAGGACAGCGCACAGACCCTCTGCATGTGGAGAGCCTGGGGCAGAAAACACCACCCGGGAAACCATAAGCAACACAAAGGGATCAAAGCAGGAGTCCTGGAGTTACTCCAGGGGAGCGGGCAGCCCCAGGTGGCTGCCTCCCGGTCACCCCAAGCCTGAGTGTGCGTTCCTGGGGGGCTGGGGCCTCTTCTCCAGAGCTGGTGCTGTCTCTGTCTGGGATAACCCTTCTTCTCTGGGGCACAGTGGAAAGCAAGCATGCACTCACCCTCTGTGTTGGACAAGTCATTTCTAAGAAAGCCACAGCATCACAAAGGACTGACACTTTCAGTAAGTCAATAAAAACAGCATTTGAGTGATTAAAAATTGATTCCAGGCCTTTTGGGTGGGTCATCTGTAACAGTAATTTGGTTTCTAAACGGAAATGAATACGTGTGCATATGTGTGTATTTTGCAGCTTCTCATGCCCATGTGATTA
The DNA here is from genome assembly GCF_008692635.1 of Crocuta crocuta. Lineage (NCBI taxonomy): Eukaryota > Metazoa > Chordata > Mammalia > Carnivora > Hyaenidae > Crocuta > Crocuta crocuta. Next base: position 13,584,860 of record NW_027527920.1, on the reverse strand, counting down.
TGATGTTATAACTCACATTCTTACATTCTATGAGCTTTGGAAGACTTCTAGATTCATTTTTTAAAATTTGACAATAAAATCCTCTTAGAAGTCCAAGATGCACTTACCTTACTCATAATAATTATAATAATGCTCATACTAATTATAATAATATAACATAATATAACATAACATAATATAATACAATTACTTACTGGGGGCCCATCACTTTGCTAACTACTTTACATGGTTATCTAATTTTTCACCATCAACAATCCTGTGATGTAAGTTTTATTATTATGCAAGTCTTAACAATGAGGAAGCTGAGAGTTAGAGAGGCTAAGTAACTTATTCAAGGTCACACAGCACAGTGAAAGGGGAAGTGGTTGTCCAACTCCAGAGCCATCACTGTCGTCATAAAAAAAATCACTCTGGAGCCTGGTTTTTGTCATAGATCATTTAATAAGCTGTGGGGTTTTCTAAATTTGCCAAGAGGGTCAGGGGAAAGAAAAATCTCCCTTTGGGTTTAGCCATCTGCCAATTATAGAACACTCTGCCTATAAATTAAATTCTACCCATGCATATAAACCATCTTCTCTTTCTGCTGCTTCTTTGGTATAAAATGTAAAACAGGAGTCAAGCATTTCAAAATATCTCCCATTTCAAAGCACACTGCAGTTAGGGGTCTGTTGGGTCTGTGTGAAGCCCTCCTGGCTCTACTGGGAAGAGTCCTGGTTTCCTGCTCTGTACGGCTCATCCAGCTAGAGAAGCACATTCCACTTCATTACAGTGGTTTGTCTGTGACGCTTTTCCCTGTGAGCTACTGGGGAGCAGGAACTATGTGGCATTCATCTTTGTATCCCCTACATCTGGCTCATAGCTGTGCTTCAGTAAATAAGTGAAAGGTACTCATCACACTAGTGTCAGGATAATGATGAGATCAATCTGTAGGCTCTTCCCCCATTATTGCATATTCAAATGAAGTCTCTAAGAGGCAGAGAGATCCCAGTCTCTTTCTAGGATTTGTTACTTTGGTTGGGAGACAGAATTCCTTTTATGAAGGCTCTGTAATGATCTCAGAACAAGGGAACTTAGTGCCCCCAAAAACTCTATTAGTAAGATAACATGGAATCTGAGACGCTTATGGTCTTCACTTTCCTCATCCTTCCTCTATTGTAGCTACTCTGTGGAGGTCAGGAAAGAGTGGGAATTCCATTTCTAAATATAAAGATATGATAGTAAGAGCTAGGCCCTGCTGGGTCATGAAGGGAGGTATCCAGAGTAAGATATCCAGGCAAGCAAAGCCTTAATTGTTCAAAATGGAATGAATCTAGGGATTACAGACCAATAGATACATTAATTTCTAGCAAAATTATTAAATATGATTAAAGTGCCCATTTGGAAGCATTTAGAAAAGAGTCGGATGATTACTAGTTTTTGGGGGTTCACTAGGAATATGTCTTATTAAACTAACTTCATTTTTTTACTTCTAAAAAGGTTTTAAAAATTATTGCTGGGTTGGTAGATAAGCAAAATTCTGCAGATAAAGAATTCAACAAACTCCTATTCTTACATTTAACATGTTTGTAGAACATTTGTACTAGGTGGTGAACACCTAATCCTGTGGGAGAAAATGATAATAAGTAATCTCTGGAACTTGGGAGAGGAATGAGACTTGGCTTAGTTGAATGCTGTGCCAGGGTTGAAGAGTACACCCCCAAAGAAGCCTCTAATGGGGTTCAACCCAGAGCTCTGTCCTTCATACTCCATGCTTATTAAATCTGGGGAGCCCAGAGCAAGCCAAATGGCTGTTATGCTTGATAAGGCAGCTAATACTTACAATATTCTCAAGATACTAAAATGCTATTAAAAATAGAGAAAAATTAAAAGTAACATTTATGTTTATTTCTACTTTTTACATTTCAGATAGGTTTGTATTTTTTCTTTTGACCCACACTTAGACATACTGAGCAGTCAAACTCTCCCAGAGAATGTCCAGTAGGTAGACTGCATAAGTCTCTACAAGTAGGCAGTCTACATATGGTACAGAAAGACCTAGCCAAGAGTTGAAGACGAAGTCTGCATTATACTCACAGCCCAACTGGAAGACCTCAGTCCTCAGTAGTCCTACCTGATTTGAAAATGTGAAGGGTTTCTTCAGTGAATACAATGGGGAAAAATGATTTTATCAAATCTGAAAGGCAAATTGTCCCCTGAAATGGAATAAATCAGCTGAGATACTCAAGACTACAAACTACTTAAGTGTGGTAGTGGGGGAAGTGTCCCCTTTTGTAACTTTCTATTAGTGTTTAGTAAATATTGCTTTGACTCATGGGGGGTGGGGGGAGAGGCGGCTTTGCTTAGGAAAATACTCTATATTCTTGTTCTTTCCTATCAAAGTGAAGACCGGTTGTGTCCTACAGGTCATTGGCTTCTGTAATTAGGGCTTGGTGAAAATTTACAGGGACCATTGGGAATTATTATGAAGTTAGAATTTCAGGCATATCCAATTATTTTCCAGAATGAGTAATTTTTCTTTGGGATCACTTAAAAGTCTCTCTCACTCACTATCTCTCTCTCACTCTCACTCTCTCTCTCTCTTTTAGAGAAAGAGAGAGGGAAAGGGAGCATGTTTGTGAATGGGGGAGGGGCAGAGAGAAAGGGAGAGAGGAAGAGAGAGAGAATCTCAAGCAGGCTTCATGTCCAGCACAGAGCCTGATGCAGGGCTTGATCTCACAACCCTGGGATCATGACCTGAGCTGAAATCAAGAGTAAGATGGTCTTACTTAACTGACTAAGCTACCAGCCACCTCCAAAGTATCAGTCTCAAACATCTTGTGGTCAGAAATTAGAATGAGTTAAACACTGTTTGCATATATCATTATATCATTGGGAAAGTCCTGCAGGAGCATAGCAGAACAGTTTTAGAATGAATGGAATCATCTTATGCTTCCCATTACACAAGAGCTGGTGCTCAGCCTGAAAAACTCTCACAGTCATGATTCAAGACCCAACTTAAATGCCTCCTCCCCTGAGGAGCCTTCCTAGATTCCTCCAGAGTTACCAAATCCCTCTTTTATGTTTCTAGAATAGTCTGCATGTTCTCCTAACAAAGCACTTACCACATTACTGTGATAGGTTTGTCTCTCCCAGTGGATGAGGCACTCTCTAGATATTTTTATTGATTTTTAGGTTTTAATTTTTAAAAATTTTTAAGTTTATTTATTTTGAGGGGGGGAGGGGCAGAGAGCGAGGAAGACAGAGAGAATCTCAAGCAGGCTCCACACTCTTAGTGCAGAGCCCGATGCAGGGCTTCAACTCACAAACTGTGAGATCATGACCTGAGCTGAAATCAAGAATCGGACGCTTAACCGACTGAGCCACCCAGGTGCCCCTGTCTTTTTTTTTTTTTTTTTAATTAAAAAGAATCACATGCTTATGATAGAAGAGGAAGGAGGAGGAGGAGGAAAGGAAGAGTACTAACAAGAGGAGCATGTGGAAGAGGAGGAAACAATATAGAATAACTTTCCCTCCCAACTCAGGTCAGAAGCAAACTCTCCCAACAGTTTTGGTGTATCTTCCTGAATTTGTCCATGTAAGTACAAACATATATATGCAAATGTTTATTTTTCTTTTTAAAAAAATTCAAATAGAACATTTCATTATCACCAAGATATGCTGGCACCAGGCATTATGCTAGGAAGACAGTAAATATCACAGGATGTGTTAATCAACTGGGGATTATCAAGGTTCCTGGTATCCAAATAGTCTTTGGCTATTTGGATTCTTTCCCTTTCTTCCCCTGCCACTTGCCTCACTTAGGTATTAGAGAGGTAAAAGCCAAAGCAGTCAATTTTACTATGTAGAAGCAAAAGCTCAGTAAAGACAAAAGAAGATTAATATTCCTGGCTAAAATACACATGGGTTTCAATTTTCTTGACTGCTCCATCCACTGATGTTTCCAGATTATAGATAACTGTATCTTTGAAAATGAGACTCATGGTATAGATTATTTGCTGTAAACTCTGTAATATAAAGATCACGAAGTAATGAGTCATTCCTTATTTTGTGATCTTTATATTAGGTAATCTTTATATTAGTGATCTATATACCAGTACTAAGCTACTACTTTGTTTAGTAGCGCATACTACTAAGGATATTGTTAATATGACTTCTGTTTTTTATGCTTTAAGGACTGGAGTGCTATGCTGGTTTATTCTGTCATTACCATCTTTTGCTTTGTTTTGTCTTTTTTCTCCATCCTAGTATCCCCAGAAGAATCATAACTTTTCACAAAGGCATCTAATTTCTTAACCTCTAAGCAGAAGAGAAACATTTTTCAAATTTTCCTATCATAGTCTAGAGGGGCGGGTTTGTTGAATGTGTATACTTAGATGAATTAAACTCAGACCTTCTCTGGTTGGATGTGTGAGCTGCCCAGACAAAGATGAAGGTTAACGTAGTTTAAGGATGAAATATAGACCATCCTGTGCAAAACCACCGTGTTGCAGTTTAATTAAAAGAATTCATTAAAGTGGTGCCCCATCCAGGGTAATTAGTATGCGTAATTTATGCGTTGCCTAATACACAAGGGCAGTAGCTTGAATAATAAACTCAAGTTAACCTTAAGTGGAAGAGATTGAATGGTCAGATGTTTATTTAGTTCAGGTTTGCTCACGAGTTAAGGTTAAAGAGGTGAAATTCAGTTACAGTTAATTAATTAATTTCTCAGATTTTCTTCATGAAAATTCTGCCTGCTCAATTGGGTAAAAGTTTTGTCAAAGGTGGACAGCACTATTTTTATTCATCAGCTATTTTCTGACATGTCCTCTAGGAAATTAATAACCATTTGAAAGAGCAAATTTAAGGGAACTGCAAAGAGAGAGAAAATAAGACCAAAAAAAAAAAGAAGGTAGACCTGATCTGAGGTCAGTGCCTACAGAAAGAATAAAACTGGGACAGATTTAAAGAGGGTGTCACTAACATTATCAAAATATTGGGCCTGACGAGGACAAGGGTATCCAGTTTTTTTCAATAATGGGCCATGTGTTTAGGAGCTCCTACACGTGTATTTAAGCTTTCCTATTTTTTATTGACTGAAATAGCAAGAGTCTATGCTTGTCATATGTATAATCACAAATATGAACCTGTACTTAGGCTAATTCTGTTTATTCCTTTTGTTAGAAATACTTGATCATGCCCCAATTCTGTGATGTAATTTTGTGGAATTTGAGGAGTTCAAGAATATGCAATTAATGGTATTCAGCTTCAATTACAATGACTTGGTTTTTTTTTAAAGATTTCTTTTATTTTTAAGTAATCTGTACACTCAGCGTGAGGTCTGAACTTACAACCCTGAGATCAAGAGTCGTATAGTCTACTGACTGAACCAGCCAGGTGCCCCAATTACAGTGACTTATTAATCAAGTCTTTGGCAAGACAACAGGCTCCTCACCCAATGATTGTGATGGTAAATGGCCAGGCCTGAGGAATCTATTTGTTCATGTGAGGAAACTAATTAGGTGAATTGGTACTGACTGATTGCTTTATTGGTGGCTCCATGTAGGTAGGTGTTCTGAGGTTTAGGAATTGGGATCAGTGAGGAAAGATCTAATTTGTTTTTTTGGACCGGAAAAACCAAAGACTAGAATAAAAGTAATGAAAATGTATCAATCTTCTGATATTAATTGAGTACCAATTTTGTGCAAAGCACTGGGCCAGTCTCTGGGCCTCCATATTGAATCTAAGCATAAAACTGAGGTGCCCTCCTCCCCACACCCACCCCAGTAACCCTAGGACTAATGGTCTAGTCAGATATTAAGACAGAAGCACAAGTGAATATAATCAGCCACAGCCAGCCACACATGACAGTTGGTTTCAGAATTACATGAGGGCAGGGGCGCCCGGGTGGCTTAGTCGGTTAAGCGTCCGACTTTCGCTTAGGTCATGATCTCGCGGTTCGTGGGTTCGAGCCCTGCGTCGGGCTCTGTGCTGACTGCCAGCTCAGAGCCTGGAGCCTGTTTCAGTCTGTGACTCCCTCTCTCTCTGACCCTCCCCTGCTCACGCTGTCTCTCTCTCTCTCCTAGAAATAAATAAAAAACATTAAAAAATATATTAAAAAAAAGAATTACATGAGGGCTAAATCTGGACTTCCTTTCTTTGAGAGCACTTCTCCCTTTGTGGAACTGCCCTTCCTCCATTCCATATCATTCCAGTAGGGTGCCAACCACCCCTGCCCTGCCCACATGGTAAGCACATGGCCTAAGCTAAGTCAATCAGATTGTCTCTTCTGTAAATCTGGATTTTGATTAAAGAGAGACAGACAGGGAGGAAAGAAAGCTGGCACTGACACATTCAATGACCATCCCTAAGGGGCTACAGAGATCCCTGTGGCTGCTGTGGGTCCTTTTCAGAAAGTGATTTTCAACTCTTCTGTTTTGTGATCTTAACAGTGTCTTGGCAAAAAATCCTATTTGCCTCAGCCAGAATTTGTTTCTGAGGCATGAAACCAAAGACGATGAATGGTCCTAAAATTCAAACATGGAACAACTTATTTCCAGTTGCAGTGGTGTTGAGGAACAGCATAGAGAGATGGTGCAGTATACTAGGTTCTGGTCTGGTTTGCCAAACACTCGCTGTCTACTAAGTACTGCATTGCACACAAAACATGCGATTCTGCAGAACACACACCAAATATCTCCACTTTATAGATGGGGAATCTGAGGCTCAGGAAAGCCCTATTAACTTACCCAAAGCCACACACTGCTAGCAAGTGGAAAAGTTGAGACTTGAACCTAAGACTTCCTGACCCACAAGCCTATGTTTCTTCTTGCACACCAAATGATTCTTCAGCTCATGGCCTTGGGCGAATCACTTTGGGTTCTGTAGTGGTAAAACTTGGATGATAACAGCTGCCCCGTGTCCCCTGCAGGGCTGTTGTGAAGATCAAAGGGGACAATGTTTGTGAAACACTTTGAAGGCTGTCACACTATCCAAATACTTGTAAAGGCTTCCTATTGTTAGGTGGAACTCCAACTAGGATGGGCCAGATGTTGAGAGGGGACAGGGAGAGGATGGAATTGGGTGTGATCAGAGGAACAGGGCATGGGAGAGAAATGGGGATGTTTTGGGAGACAAAAAGTCCCAGGGGAGGTAGGGATTCCACAGGTGCAGGGCTGCCGAGCTGGATCCACCAATTCAAAAAACTTAAGATGTGGGCTTGGGGAGCTGGAAGTTTGAAATAATGGTTTGAAAGTCACTAAAAGGAAGTGGTACTCTGAGATCATGAGTAAGGGAAAAGTCTTATCTTCAAGAAGTTGGAGGCAATTTCAAATGCCTCATGTATTCAAATGTTCGCCACAGTTCTACGGGGTCTGTGTCATCCCCATGTCACAGCTGAGAGTCTGAAGCTCAGCGGAGTTAGAAACCTGCTTAACGTCACAATAGAAAGGACAGGAGCAGATTTTAGACCCTAAGCCTTACTGTACACGCAATCTTTAGTTTCCTCTGATTCGCTCTGCCACCTACTCCTTTCTTCCTCTCCTCACCCACAACTCCTCAGCTGGAAAGAAAATGTAAAGGTCCTAGTCTCACTGAATGAATGTGCTGTATGACTGTGGATTAATCACTTAACCTCTCTGAATTTTAGGTTTTCTTATTTATACAATGATCTGGTTGAATTAAAATACTCTGAAAGAGCAAACTTCCCTGAGGCTGTGTTTAAGGAAAATTCTTTCATTTGCATACATCTCTGCTTCTGAAGCCCCAGCCCCCAGTGCTCCGTTACTGCATTCTTCAAGCAGTACCTAGGATTTGAGAGCTTACTGTTCAAAGGAAACTCCACTTCTTGTAGCTTTTACAATAGTATGCAAATATGCCATAGGTACGATACATTGTAAGATCATGATTTTACTGTCACTGTTGAAAGTAGTACCTCTGGTGTAGGGTGATTTCACTGTGCTCCCCTAGAAGGAACGAAAAAGTCCCTCTTTAGTCTGATGTTCTTGATCTGGGAAAACAATGCCCTTCAAGTTTTACCATGTGCCCTTTTGCCTTGCTCCTTACTTTGGAGAGACTGGACCATGTGAAAGGTAACAACAGAGACAAATGTAATTACCCAGAACTGAAGGCAATTACTTTTCAGCCAATAACAAAAGCTTCCACCAGGCAACCGTTTGCATAATCACCCTTAGAATTACCATAGTCAGAGAGTCCTTATCCCCATTCTAAAAATCAAGAAAAATAGGATTATCTTGGGAGCTTTACTTTAAGTAAGTTCAAGAAGTTTAATTTTGAGAAAACCATCTCACCAAAAATGTTTTTGTTTTGTAATCTTCTGTTCCTTTCACCCGAGATTGGAAACTCCATGAAGGCAAGGGGCTCTGTTTTTGCTCACTAGGATAGTGCCTGGCCCACAAGAGACAACTATGTCTTCAACAAATTCACTCACACAAAATTGTTGAAACAATTAAAGGCTTGTAAACTTAAAAGAGGATATAGGGAGATAAGGAAAAAGCACTCCGTTTTTCCTGCTTGATGGTATCTATCATTTCACCTGAGCAACAGTCATGTCCTGTCACACCAGCAGTGGTCCCTCCAGCCCCTTCACTGATTAACTGTCTGACTTGCCACAAGTCTCTGAATCTCAATGAGGCTTTTTATTTATGTGAAATGTAGATAACACCACATGGGACCATTTTGAGGAATAATTGATATATTGTCTTTGGGGTTTTGTTGTTTGTTTGTTTTAAGGAAATAGAAGTTTACTGAATACACTGTGAGGGAGCAACAGGCAGGACAACAGAGGAGAGGCGTCTGCTGAGATCTTGTATTTGAAAGCACCTAACAAAATGTCTGGCACCTTCATAGGTCCGCATTCCCTTCTCGTCCATAGTAATGCTGCCCAATGGAACAGCCAGCCCTTGGACACGGGTGGTCACTGAGCACTTGAAATTCAGCTACTACAATGAAGAAAGCAAAAGTTTAACTATATTAAAATTAAAATTAAAATATAGTTTAACCAACCTGGCTGGTTCTTTCGGTAGAACATGTGACCCTTGATCTTGGGGTTCGAGCCCCATATTGGGTATAGAGATTACTTAAAAAAAATCTTGGGGCTCCAGGGTGGCTCAGTGGGTTAGGTATCCGACTTCGGCTCAGGTCATGATCTCATGACTTCTGAGTTCAAACGCCCACGTCGAGCTCTGTGCTGACAGCTCAGAGCCTGGAGCCTGTTCTGGATTCCATGTCTCCCTCGCTTCCTGCCCTTCCCCCGCTTGCACTCACGCGTGCGCATGCTCTCTCCCACTCTCTCCCCTCAAAAATAATAAAACATTAAAAAAATCTTTTAAATCTTAAAAATAAATAAACCTAAATGTAAAAACTGAAGCAGTGTAAAATATTTTTCTGTTAAAACACAATTTTCTCATATTGGTAGGACCACACATCATTTTAACCACTGTATCCTGTAAGATACTATTATGTTGCAGTTTGTGTAATGGACATTAGCATCATTTCTAGTATTGCACATAAACACATTACTGATCCAGCCAGTGGGCAGATTCAGTTCAAGTTATCATTTTCCTATACACTAATGTAGTATTATAATGTATCTATTTTAATATAAAATATAAAATGCAGATAGCTCAAATCTGAGTGATTCTCATGTAAATCATCATTGGTAATTAAATAAAAATCTTTATTTTAATTATAACTGAATTATGTTTCTGGTTAAATAATAGGTATGAACAAATTTCAACATTTAAAATGAAGGCAGTCAGCACAGAGCCCGACCCAGAGCTCAAACCCACAAACCTCAAGATCATGAAGCCAAAATCAAAGGTTTAACTGACTAAGCCACTCAGGCACACATAAGATATACTCTTGATGTGCAAATAAGTTGGAAATGCAGAAGGTAGTACTGTAACTAGAACAATAAAGCATAGAAGAGTCTAGAAGAAGATAACCAAATTTCACAATTTTCACACATGGCAATTACAACTGGCTGCTAAAGAGCAAAACAAACATAAACTGAACAATACTAGGAGCCGTTTAAAGCAAACACAGTGAAGATGCTAAGTTTCCTGTTAACAGCTAAAAAAGAATTAAAGAAATCAGTTATATGAAATTAAAATTAAATGTCAAAAGAATTTCTCAAACAATTTTTAACAGGATCTGAGCTTGCAATTTTGGCCAATTATAAAATGGTTTGAATTCTTTTTCCTGCACATAAAAATCTCCTTTTTTTTTTTTTAAAGAAGCCTTCATGCCCAGTGCAGAGCCCAATGCAGGGCTTGAACTCACAATCCTCAGATCAAGACCTGAACTGAGATCAAAAGTCTGATGCTTAACTGACTAGCCACACAGGCATGGTAGATGGAGAGATGAACCTCAAATTCACTTTTAGATAGAAAGGTTGTAAAATAAATTATTTCAGTGATGGAAATTCTGTGAGAAAACTATGAGGAAAAGACTAAAAGAAATTTTACAAGAGTGAAAAATTTCAATTAAACCAATAAAGAAGTACTTACAGATTATAAGACCTTTCCAACAATGTCTACCATTTGATTCCAATTTTGAAAAATTACATCCACCTATAGTTTTCATCTTTAGATAAGTTATATGATGTAAGAGACACTATGCAGTTAATATTTTGCATACCCTTTTGTCTAACAGAAATTTCAAATTTACTTAGAATGCCATCTATTCATGATTTTAAAAAATTCAAGTTTAGTGTGTAGGTAATTTTGGATATCTTACAAATGTCAAAGAAAAGCTTTAGCTAGATATGAAGAAATTAGTTTCTACCAAGACAGATGATGAGCCAGCTGTGTCAGGTCAAAAATTCAGATTTATTGTAATTTTAAAACAAGGGACTGATATTTCCCTTTTCCTTCATTACACTGTGTGATAAATATTGAAAATATTTGTGTGGATTTTTCTTATGAAAAGTATCATGAGTACAGTTGTTAAATCATTCAACATATATGTGCTGTAAGTTACTAGTTCATGGAACTGTTGAGGTAGAAGACAATGAAGTAGATGACTGTGTGGTCTTTACCAACACTCATTACTTGAGTTGTAGATGGGGTTTTTTCTCCCATTTTTATTTATTTATTTTGAGAGAGAGAAAGAGAGTGCACATGAGGTCGGGGAAGGAGCAGAGAGAGAAGGGGAGAGAGAATCCCAAGCAGGCTCTTTGCGGGCCATCAGTATAGAGCCCAAAGTGGGGCTCAATCTTATAAGCTGTGAGATCAGGACCTGAGCCAAAATCAAGAGTTGGCTGCTTAACCTCCTAGGCCACCCAGGTGCCCCAAGCTGTGGATGGGTTTTGAAAAGAGTCATAGTACTGATAACTCCACTTCAAGATATTTTTTTAAACAAAAAGAATGCTTGCCACATTCGATAATTAAAGAAAAAAATAGCAGTGTGATTTAGGTATTCTCAACTGTATCATATTGCATATGAATGAGCTAAACCAGTTCTATGGAAAGCAAAAAGAACCGGTTGAAACTTTTCATAAAGCAAATTAATGGTTTTGTATATTTTTCAAAACATGAATCATGATGCCTGTTTTAATTATAATCACTGTGTTAGGTAAATTGACTGCAAAAACTATAAAAAAGCGAACATCACTTTGTTCATATTGATAAATTTAGGCTTGCTTTTCAATTTATGCAACATCCCTTTGAATTGAATGTTAGTACTAAGTTGATGTAAGAGTTAGTGAATTTACTTAACTTAGATGGGGTTTTAAAATTGATAAGGTTTTGCTTCAAAGTCAAATCAATTCTTTGAAGCAAAAAGATGAACCATTTCATAAATATAAATGTGAACATTAAAGGAAAGTAATTTTTTGGTACTCAAGTCAGTTATCGGAAAACTTTAAGTGTTTGGGACAACTTGGCTCTGTGAATCTATTTTTTAACTGTAAATTTTAGGAACTCTAAACACTGATCAGATATTTCTTATGCAAAGTTAGTATCTGATTTGAGATATGTCTAATGTAAAATACACTGGATTTCAAAGACAGGGAAAAAAGAATGAAAACATCTCCTTGGGGGGCCTTGGTGGCTCAACTGCTTAAGTATCTGATTTTTTAAAAAATGTTTAATAGTTTATTTTTGAGACAGAGAGAGACAGAGCATGAGTGGGGGAGGGGGCAGAGAGAGAGGGAGACAAAGAATCTGAAACAGGCTCCAGGCTCTGAGCTGTCAGCACAGAGCCTGATGCAGGCCTCGAACTCACAAACTGTGAGATCTGACCTGAGCTGAAGTCAGATGCTTTACCGACTGAGCCACCCAGTCACCCCACTAAGCATCTGATTCTTGATTTTAGCTCAGATCATGATCTCACGGTTAGTTGTGAGGGTAAAGTCTGCTTAAGATTCTCTCCCTCTCTGTCTCTCTGCCCCTCCCTTGATTGTGCACGCTCTCTTTCACTCTAAAAATAAAAAATAAATTAAAAATTTAAAAAAACAAAAAACTCATTAATATTTTTTATATTATCATATGTTCATCATAGTTGGAATATAGTAGACTAAACAAAACACATTAAAATTAAAATTTTATCATTACCTTTTAACTTTTTTTAAAATGTTTTATTTATTTCTGAGAGAGAGAAAGAGAGACAACATGAGATGCGGAGGGTCAGAGAGAGAGGGAAATACAGAATCTGAAACAGGTTCCAGGCTCTGAACTGGCTCTCAGCACAGAGCCCGACATGGGGCTCGAACCCACAAACTGTGAGATCATAACCTGAGTTGAAGTCAGATGCTTAACCGACTGATGCTTAACCGAGCCACCCAGGTGACCCAACCTTTTTACTTATTTTAATGTGGCCTCTAAAATAATTAAATTACATATGTGGTTTGAAATAGATTTAAATTAGGGAGCAGTAATCCTAGGCACAAGTACTATGCCACATAGGGTTAATTTCTGGTACCCAAAGTCTCTCAGATTTCTCCATTACAGTCAGTGTTCTGAGTCTGCAATACCTCTATAAAATGGACATGTCCTGTCTCCCCAGTTTTGCCTCATTCCCCCATTTTCCCACCTGCTTTTTAAAAATGAGTATGCCATAATTCTTATGTTTTTAAATTCTGTTTCTATTTTCATCAAAACTAGATTTGGACATAATTTATAAAACCACACAATCCTATGAAACTTCTTGAAAAAAACAAAAACCCAGCATTCTTCTATACTTCCTCCACCTCCACCTCATGTCTTACTTGAAAGCAACCACTGTCAATTCTTTTAGCTGTTTCTTTTGTTGTTCACATCCATATATCTAAATGACATGCTGATATTTCCTACTTTTAAAACTTCCAATTTTTGGTACTGTCTATACAAGATGAGGATTTAACTCTTATTTACCATCTCCCATTCCTTCACTGTACACACACGAGCACTACCCACATGCAGAAACTCTATGCCCATGATCCTTTCAATATAATTATAACATACTTTTGTTTAGATCAGTGTCTGCATTATAACATTGGTAATGCTCTTCATAGCTGAGCCATGTACATACAGTATATTATCCTTAATTTTCCTTTATTGCACTTTTTGTTTTTCATAATGTAATGATTTTTCTTTTGCTTAAGTTTTCTTTCTACTTATTACTATTTCAGCCCAAATTCTCCCTCAATAGTCTAAATTTTTTCTCTTTCCTCTTATGTGTATGATGTTCTTTTCCCTTTATTTGGATTGGTCTTCCCTGGCTTTTTTTTTTTTTTTTTACTTCTTAAAAAATGTTTTTATTTCTTTTTGAGAGACAAAGAGAGACAGAGCATGAGTAGGAGAAGGGCAGAGACAGAGAGGGAGACACAGAATTTGAACCAGGCTCCAGGCGCTGTGCTGATAGCCCAGAGCCTGACACAGGGCTCACAGCCTGTGAGATCATGACCTGAGCCAAAGTCAGATGCTTAACTGACTGAGCCACCCATGCACCCCTTTCCTGGCATTTTCTGACCTGCTCCACACTTCCCCTAGGATCTCAGTTCATCAAAGTATGAAAAATTACTTTGACCTCTCTCTTCCTGAATCCTATATCTTTATAACCTTATATATATTTTTTGTGGAACATGTTATCCAATAGCTTCCTGGGAAAGGATGCATTGGGCATAATGTTTTTGAGCCCCTGAAAATTCTGAAGATATCTTTGACTTACCTTCCTTATTGATAGTTTGGTTAGGTATAGAAATCTAGGAGGGAAAGTATTCACTCAGAATTCTGAACACACCATTCTGTTCTTTTCCAGTTTCTGTTGGTAGTGAGTGTAAAGTCTGATTCTTGACTTTTCATGCATCACTTTTTTCTGTTTCTCTTTCTCTCTGAAAGCTTGTGGGATTTCTTTCTTTATCCTTAATATTCTGAAATTTCACAATGATATACCATATTTTGACCATTCTTTTCTGGAATTCCTATTATTCATTATTGTTTAATGGGGGAAGGTCTCATCATTTTCTTAGATTTTCTCTCATTTCATCATCATTTCTTGTTTTTGTTTTTTTCTTGGTTTGTTTGTGTTTGTTTATGGTTTATTTTTAGAGATTTTCTCAGCTTTATCTTTCAACTTTCTATTGAGTTTCCACTTATATACTATACTTTTATTTTCTAAGAGGTGTTTCTTATTGTCTAATCTTTTTTTTTAATAACATCTTTTTCTTGCTTTATGAATCTTCTTATACCTCAGAGGATGATAGTTTTTTTCTTTTACCTTTTGGCACAGCAAAGGAAACCCAGCAAAACAAAAATCTAACCTACTGAATGGGAGAAGAGATCTGCAAAAGATATCTGATAAGGAGTTAGTATCCAAAATATATAAAGAACTTACACAACTCGAAACTAAAAAGACAATCCAACTTTAAAATAGGCAGAGGTCCTGAATAGATATTATTCCAAAGATAACATACAGATGACCAACAGACATGTGAAAAGATGCTTGATATCACTACTCCAGGGAAATGCAAATCAAAACCACAATCAGATATCACCTTACACATGTCAGAATGGCTAAAATAAAAAAAAGATAAGAAATAACAAGTGCTGGAAAGATTGTGGAGAAAAAAGAGTCCTTGTACACCATTGGTAGAAATATAAATTGGTGCAACTATTCTGGAAATCAGTATGGAGGTTCCTCAAAAAATTAAAAACAGAAATATCAATAATTCCACTACTGGGAATTTCAATTTCAAAGAAAATGAAAACACTAATTTGAAAAGATATATGCACCCTTATGTTTACTGCAGCATTATTTACAATAGCCAAGATAGGGAAGGAACCTAAGTGTCCACCAGTAGACAAATGGATAAAGCAGATTTGATGTATGTTATCCATACACACAATGGAGTATTACTCGGCCATAAAAAAGATGAGATCTTGCCATCTGTGACAACATGGATGGAGCCAGAGGATACTATGCTAAATAAAATAAGTCAGACTGAGAAAGACAAATAACATACAATTTCACTCACATTTGTAATCTAAAAAATAAAAACAAATGAATAAGCAAACAAAAAAGCAGACTCAAATCTATAAATACAGAGAAACAACTGATGGTTGCCAGAGGGAAGGGGAGTGGATGAACGAATGTGGTGAAGGAGAGTGGAGATACAAGCTTCCTGCTATGCAATAAATAAGTCATGGGAATAAAAGGTACAGCAGAAGGAATCTAGTCAATGATACTATGATAGTACTTTATGGTGACAGATGAGGTGTAAATACTATGCTGTACATCTGAAGCTAATGTAACAGTGTGAATCAACTATACTCAAATTAAAAAAAAATTTAATAGTTCTTTTAAAGTTTTCATCTTCTTGCAGAGTCTCTATTTCTTGCCAGGTGTTTTATGTTTGTTATTTTGTTTTTTGTCATTTATGTTACAGGCTTCCTCCGATGTTTACTAGTCCTTAACTGTTTCTTCATTTAATAGTGGGATATTTAAAAAAAAAATTACTGGAAGATCTGTCCAAAGGGGAGAGACTTGTTTTTTGTCATTTATGTCACAGGCTTCCTCTGATGTTTATAGTCCTTAACTGTTTCTTCATTTAATAGTGGGATGTTTAAACAAAAAAATTACTGGAAGATCTGTGCAAAAGGGAGAGACTTGCTGACTGGTTTTTACTGCAATAACATAGATGGTATTTTGACTGGGCCATTTCTTTGCAAAAACTTTGATACCAGTATCTTCAGGACTTTTCTCTTAGGCTACATGGAGTAGAGCCTTAGAGTAGAATCTTCTCATCTCTTGTTTAGAGAATTTAAAGCTGGCTGTCAGCATTCTAGGTACAGAATTAATGAAAAGAGTTGAAGAGTGAGAAGAGTGAGAATTTTAAAATTCACCACCTAAATTTTCACTAAATCTCTACTCTCAATTATGTCGGATTTCCCATGGTCCACAGTCCTTTTGCTACAAAGAACAAACCTTTGGCTGGGATAGCAGCAGGCTGTCATTCTAATGCAAGGACAACCTAAAGCTGTAACTGCTTTTTCAACAAACTTTGAGCAAGTCTTCCTCTTTTTAATCTTATCTTCACTCCCAGAGCTACTAATACATCAGTTTCTGAGCTTCTTACCAGACTATGCAAGTTGCCTTCTATTTCTAGTTTTATGAATGTTTTATTATGAATGAATGCATTTTATCAGATTTTGTTCCACCTCTCTTGAGATCATCGTATATTTCTCCCTTATTGTGTTAATGTGGTAAATTACATTTATGGATTTTGAATCTTAAACCAACTTTCCACTACTAGGGTAATGATATATTACTTTTTTAATATGCTGATGGATCCGATTTGTATTTCATGAAGAATATTTACACATTTAAGTTCATGAAAGGTATCTGTGTATAATTTTCTGTTTTATCCTCATTAAATTTTGTTGTAATGGGTCTCAAAATTCTGTGACAAATTTTTGGTCAAGCTGCTTGCACTAAAAAGTACTGATTTTAAAAACTGTCTCTCTCTCTCTCTCTCACACACACACACACACACACAAATGGTCCACAAAACATAGTTTTCTCTTTTTTAATAATGTCTTTGGAATTTTTGTTAAAAGGATTACACTTCCTTCATAAAGCAAGTTGAGAAGTCTATTTTCTGAAGGACTTGTGCAAGATTGGTATTATTTCTTCTTTAAAATGTCTACAGAATTTTGGAGCACCTTGTTGCCTCAGTCAGTAAAGCATATGACTCTTGATCTTAGAGTTATGAGTTCAAGCCCCACACTGGGTGTAGAGATTACTCAAAATTAAATTTTAAAAAATTTTGATAGAATTTCTCAGTGAAGTTGTCTGGGCCTGGAATTTTCTTTGTGGGAGACATTCTGATTATGAATTCAATTATTAAATTGACATGGGGATTATTTGTACTTTTATTTTAAATTTTTTTTTTAATGTTTATTTCTTTTGAGAGAGACAGACAGAGCGTGAACAGGGGAAGGGGCAGAGAGAGAGACACACACACACAGAATTTGACGCAGGTTCTAGGCTCTGAGCTGTCAGCACAGATCCCAACACAGGGCTTGAATCCATGAGCCGTGAGATCATGACCTGAGCCAAAGTCGGACGCTCAACCGACTGAGCCTCCCAGGCACCCCTGTACTTTTCTATTCTATCAATTGACTAAACTGTGTTTTTAAGAAAATTTTCCATTTCATCTAAGTTGTTAAATTTATTGGTTTTTTAAATTGATAAAATAACTTTTAGCACTTCAATGTCTGCAAGACCTGTATAAATGTCTGTCATGCTCAATATTTGCACTGAATATCTTTTTCAACCCTTATACTTTCACCGGCCTATATCTTCATACTTAATAGGTTTTTTTCCCCTTACAAATCAAATGTTGTTAGGTCTGTTCGTTTTTTAAGCCCATTTGTAAATCATTATCTTGGTTTTTTTAATTAGAGAGTTTATTCCATTTTAATGCAATGTAACTGTTGGTCTGATGGGATTAAGTCCACCTATGTTAATATTTATTTTCTATTTGTCTCCATTTTTGTTCTTTTCCTCTCTCTTTTCCAGCTTTCTACTGGGTGAATTGTGAATATTTTAGTATTTAATTTTATCTCTTCTCTTGACTTTATAATATGCCTCTTTCAGGTTTTGTTTGGGTTTTCTGTTGTTATTTTGGTGATTGCTCTACAAATTCTAATATGTATCTTTAACTTATTATGGTTTCACTTTAATATTTTACTACTGTGTGAGCAATATTTCCTTATATAAGTTTCATTTTTCCTCTCTACTGCCTTTATGTGCTCCTGTTTTTCAGTACACCATATAAACCTTCATGATACTGTTATTAAAAATATTTTATTTATCTATAAGTAAACTCTCTGTAAAAAATAAATGAATGAATGAATTAAAGGATATTTTCACTGGTATATAATTCCAGATTTTTGAAAAATAATTCTAATTATTTTTCCTTCAATACTTTAAAGATAACTTTCCAGGAGCACCTGGGTGGCTTAAGAGGTTGAGTCCATTTCTTTTTTTTTTTTAATTTTTTAACGTTTTATTTATTTTTGAGGCTGACAGAGCACGAATGGGGGAGGGGCAGAAAGAGGGAGACAGAATCCAAAGTAGGCTCTAGGCTCTGAGCTGTCAGCACAGAGCCTGATCCGGGGCTCAAACCACTGAACCATGAGATCATGACCTGAGCCGAAGTTGAACACCCAACGAACTGAGCCAGCCAGGTGCCCCAAGCATCCAATTCTTGATCTCTGCTCAGGTCATGATCTTACAGTTAGTAAGATGGAGCTCTGCCCCAAGGATCAAGCCTTGTGTTGGGCTCTGCTCTGACAGTACAAAGCCTGCTTAGGATTCTCTGTCTCCCTTTCTCTCTCTGCCCCTCCCCCACTCACACACTTAAAAATAATAATAAAAAAGGGGTGCCTGGGTAGCTCAGTCAGTTAAGTATCCAACTTCGGCTCAGGTCACCAACTCGCGGTTCATGTGTTCCAGCCCTGCGTGGGGCTCTGTGCTGACAACTCAGAGCCTTGATCCTGCTTCCAATTCTGTGTCACCCTCTGTCTCTGCTCCACTTGTGCTCTGAGTGTCTCTCTCAAAAAATGAATAAACATTAAAAAAAAATTTTAAATAATAATAAAAAAGTAAAGATCGTGTTCCATTGTCTTCTGGCTGCTGTATTCCTACAAAGTCACCTGTAATAAAGTATCTTTTCCGGGGCCTGCTTTTAAGAGGTTTTTTTTTTTTTCCCCCTCTATCTTGGTTTTCACCAGAATTTGACTTAGATATCCCTAGGTTTAGCTTTTGTTGTATTTATCTATTTGGGTTTTTTCTTGAATCTGGAGGTTGAGGACTTCCATAAGTTTTGGAACAGTAACTAAAATTTCCTATTTCTTCTGCCTCATTCTCTTTCCTCTTCTGGGACACAAATACATGTCTGATAGACAACTTGATATGGCCCCATAGATCTTACACCCCCTCCTTTATTTTCTCTATATTTGATTTTGAATTACTTCTACTCACCTGACTTATGTTTACTGTGTCCAGTTTGCTGTTAAACACATTGAATAAATGCTTCATTTTTGGTACCTTTCTTTTCATTTTTATTTGGTTCTTTTCTATGGTTTGCAGCCTTCTGCTGATATTCTCCATCTATTCATGGAGAAGCTGTCCACTTTCCCCACTAGATCATTTAACATTTTTTTCCTGCTTGTTTAAAAGTCTCTGTCTGGGGGCGCCTGGGTGGCTTAGTCAGTTAAGCGTCGGACTTTCGCTTAGGTCGTGATTTCGCGGTTCGTGGGTTCGAGCCCCACGTCGGTCTCTGTGCTGACTGCCAGCTCAGAGCCTGGAGCCTGTTTCAGAGTCTGTCACTCCCTCTCTCTCTGACCCTCCCCTGCTCACGCTGTCTCTCTCTCTCTCTTAGAAATAAATAAAACATTAAAAACAATTTAAAAAAAGTCTCTTGTCTGATAATTCCAACATCTGGAACATCTCTGCGTCTGTTTCTATTGATCACTCTTAAACACAGTTCATAGTTTCTTGCTTTTGCACATACCTCTTCAAGTTTGATTGTATGCTAGTAATTATGTATTAAGAATAATTGATAACATACTGATATTTACCTCCAATAAAAGATACACCTATTCTGGTGTCCATTCATAAATTGGGGTGGGGGACTGAATCAATTTAATCTGTATCTGGACTTTGTTGCAGCTTTAGCTACATTCACTCACCTTGGCCCCAAATGTTTTGAGGGAGGATTAGGAGTTTTCTTCTGGGATCTGAGCACTGGAGAGACTCTGAAGATATCTTTATGCTTCACCTTTCCAACACTCATGTCCTAGCTATAGGAGATCGACCTCTGCCTGAAGCCAGACTGACAACCTTTTGGGTTGCTGCATTGTTCTCTTTGTTCCTCACAAGAGTCTTCTCTCTGCCTTTTCCCATGGCACTGAAGAGCCTCTGCAGTGCACTCAGAAAGGCCCAGGGTAGGTGCCTCGGATAAGATATCTTTCAGCTTTCCTGCCCTGCCCAGGATTTGAAGTGAGGCTCGGAAGATATCTGATGCATTCATCACTGTCCTTCAGCTTTCCAGCCTCTGAAATTTTGTTGCAATCATCTTTATGTTTATACGTTGAGATATACATTTTAGTATCACTGTAAATGGGTTTTTGGAAGGAGCATATTATATATATGTTCAATTCATTCTTTTTAATGCAACACCTTCCTATTTGCTTCCTGACTCTTTGGTTGTTTTTACTGTTATTGTTAAGCCTTTGCATATTTATTTGTAATTTACCTTATTTCAAAGGGCAGTCCGATTTCTACACTATAATTCTTATCATTTCAGCTTTACAAAAATAAACCCAAAACTTTAAAGTAATTCAGTCAATATAACTAAAATTTATAGCTATTTAAAGGAGTTTTAGCTACCAAATGCTCATCTTCAACAAAACATCCTGTTGACTGGAAAGATGGATACATGCCTGTATTTAAGTAATTTCTTCATGCAACAAGTTTATATTTCCCAGCTTTCCTCTATCCCAACTTTATGTTTTTAGTATTTCTTCTTTCTTTTTTTTTAAGTAAGCTTTATGCCCAGCATGGGGCTTAAACTCACATCCCTGAGATCAAGAGTTGCATGTTCTACTGACTGAGCCACCCAGGCACCCCTCCTCTATCCCACCTTTAAAACAAAAACACAGAACCATTTATAGTTGGGGAGAAATATGTGTATTATCCATTGGTTTTTACAAAAAAAAAAATAGACTAGCTCTCTTCCTAAGCAAATGGCAAGATCTAAGTGTCTTATCAGTGTCCAACACTGGGTTGACCAGCTACTTACATGGCAGCCAGCAAACACCATGGCAGGTTAGGAGTAATGCCACTGGAAGGCTTATTTTGAATTTCTCAGCCTCTATCTACAATTCTTATGGAGATAAGACTCCTTCCTGACCAGCTAATTAACAAAGCAGCCAATGTTCAGAGCTCCTTTCACTTATATTATTCAACACATTTCTACTCATCTCTACTCGCCTGCAAACTTGGCATCCTGTATTTATACATCAGGGTCTCCTGGTTCATTTATGCAATATGATCTGTGTGACAACTCACTTTTTGTCCCTTAGATACCCGATCCCCACTCTCCCACATTTCAACTCCATGTTAGCCTTAGATACTGAGGCCTCTGTCCATCTCAAAGTACTGAAAATTCATGTGTAAGAATGACAGACCAAGAGCACCTAAGCTCAATTTGTTAACAGAGACATGGTTGGGTGACCCATTTTCCAAATGAAATGTGGTTCTACCTTAAAAGTCAAGGCTGTCATAAAAATGCCAGAGATACTGAAGATTTAGCTTATATGTAGAAACCCTTCCTTAAAATTAGAATTTGGCTGTGTGCAGCTTTAAAAAGTAAAATAGGCCAAGGCACATGAAAGAGGTTACCCACAATTCTTTTTCGCCACAATAAGTGGTTTCAACTCAGACTACGTTCCACATTCAGTCAAGTCCAAAAAAGAAGTGGTCTATGTCTCACTGCATTAAGTGTAGCATTTTCCACATGTCTATCATCTTGATTCACTGCAGTGGGAGCCTTCCATTACATTTTACACTCCTTCAGTCACAGATCTGTGAGAAGTCTTGTCACAACAAATGAAACAGTGTTGCTTCTGTTCCCTCAAAATGCACCTCCCAAACCATGGCTCCGGGAAGCTCCCTCAATCTTTTGATAAATGATTCTATACTGATAAGGCAACAGATGCTGAAGGGCTTACTATTCCTCTTTCTAGAGGATCATACTGCACCCTTCGCTGGGGCTTGCTAGCAATCTGTTGCCTCAAACAGTTGGAAGTTAGCAGTAGGGGGTGTTCTTCATCAGGCAGTGTTCTTATTACCCCTCATGTATCATGGCAATCTTTCCAACCCAAATAATTCCAGCTGGTACTTTGTCTCTTCCATTCAACAAAAAAACATGGGAGTGGATCCTGTCCCTAATGGAGGCAGAGTCAGAGAAACTAAGGTGATTTCTTGAAGTTTTATGAGGTTCTTTGAGGGATTCTCATGAGGTAAAATTGACACATACTCATTGGAAGGGCTGACTAGAGCTGAAGGATCTGCTTCCAAGATGGTGTATTCACTCTCCTGGCTTGATGCTGATTGTTGACAGGAGGCCTCAGTCCTTTACTTTGTGAACCTCTCACATACCTGCTTGAGTGTCTTTAATGACATGGCAATTGCCTCCCCCCGGAGAGTGATTCCGAAATGTTGTATAATTTGACTCAGAAGTCATACTCCGCCAATTCTTCACATCCTATTGGTTACACTGGTCAGCCCTATCCAGAGTGGAGGTGGGGGGACTATACAAGAATGTGACTACCAGGAGGTAAGGATCACTGGGGGCCATCTTAGAGGCTGCCTACCACAAATACACAGTTGATTCTTAGACAATGTGGGGGTTAGGGGTGCTGACCCCTGAGCAGTCACAAATCCATGTATAACTTTTGACTCTCTAAAAACTTAACTACTAATAGCCGATTATTGACCAGAAACCTTACTGATAACATAAAGAGTTGACTAACATATATTTTGTGTTTGTATCATATACTGTATTCTTACAATAAAGCTAAAAATGTTAGAAAATCATAAGGAAGAAAACATAAATTTACAGTATTATACATTAAGAAAAATGTACATAAAAGTGGATCTGTGCAATTCAAATCCATGTTGTTCAAAGGTCAACTGTTTATCAAAAATTATAGAATATTGTCGGGGCACCTGAGTAGCTCAGTTGGTTAAGCATCTGACTCTTGATTTCGGCTCAGATTGTGATCCTAGTAGGGTCACGGGATTGAGCCTCACATTGGGCTCCATGCTGAGAATGGTGCCTGCTTAAGATTCTCTCTCTCTCTCCTCCTCTACCTCTTTCCCCTGTTTGCACACATACTCTTTCTCTAAAATAAAATAAATTAAAAAAAATTTTTTTAAGTATACAATATAATGCATGCTGTTGGTAACAGTTTTTTTCCCACTGAGTAGTTCATTATTATTGTCCCATGTCAGAATGTTTTATGTCATCATTTTTAGTGGTTGCATAATAGTCTATTGTGTGGACATACTAAAAGTTAAGTCTGTAATTCTGAACATTTATTTCTAACCTTTTATCACATAACGAATACTGTGATGAGCATCCCCATACATTTATTCACATACTACTTCTGAAATAAATTTAAAAGAAGGAAATACTGATATCCAAGATAATTTATTCTACTTGTAAATCAGACCATTAAAAGGATTGCATATAATTCCTAGACACTTGGCCTCTATAATTACCATTTTATAAAAGCTCAAAGTCTTTTTTTCCCCAAACATCAGCTTCTGTGAGAGGTTTCAAATTAATTTTGGAATGTTAACAAGAGCTTAAGGCAGACTAACCTAAACATGCAAACGTTCTTGTTTTCTATTTAGGGGTGACAATCAATGAACAACTTTTTGTTAAGTATTTTTTGGAGAAATTATTACATTTACTTTGAAAGTTTTTTATTATTACATCTGAGAGAGAGATTTTTCCAATGGTTTGGCTGTTTGCTATGACATTCTAATTCCTTATATACTGATGGAGAATATCCAGATAGAGAGATCACTGTTCAAAGAAGCAGTCCTTAGGGCTATCATCAACTCCTTGTCTCACTCATCAGATGGCAAAGAGCGAGAGCGTTTGATTTAAATAAACTTTGAATTTATTATAAAATGGTGAACTTATTCTCTATCAATTCAAAGAAAGCATACACAAGATCTCAAAACTTCAATCATCAAATACATTCTCAAAAGAGATTTCTGTCACATGAGATCAAAAGAGAACTCAAGCTTCCATCACTCTGCTGCCATATTTACTCATGTATTTAACATTTGCCAAGTGGATTTGGGTCAATTTAAGAAACTGTAAATAAATATTGATACATCATAACAGAAGCTATTATTCACATTCTAAGTAAACCACTGATTCTAATTTATTCACAATTTTGCAGTGGCATCATTCCATGGAGAAAATTAGATTTTTACATATCAGAGCAAATCACAAAGCCAAAATGTCAACTTCATACATCAGGCAATTACTGGTAGTGTTTATTTTGGGGAAAATTTTCTACATATATTTACTTAGAAAGCTGCACGGGTCCTCCAAAATAAATAGGGGCTATAATTCTTGCCAAAAAATCCACAGTTCCACAGAGCTACTCATCAATTTCTAGCAGCATTAATGAGGAAAGGCGCTGAGACAGTCATTCACACTGTCTTTATGATAAGAGTAACCTACAGGGCAAATCAAGATTAAGGACAAGGACAAGACTAATGGTTTGGAAGACTCCTCTCTTTTGAAATCAATCATTTGAAATCTGCATTTACTACCTAAAGTCTCCATGGAGCACTAAAACCTTCAGAGAAGAGTATGAATTGGTCCTGATGACATCCCTGAAATCTTTTTTTAGGGTGGGAATGATGTCTTTATGGGTACAGAAGGATCTTATGTTCCCACACACTGGGGGGTAAGCTGGATACTTCTCCATTGTAGGGACTGTTCTATGCATTACAGGATGTTTAGCAGCATCCCTAGACTCTCTTCCTAGTTGTAACAACAAATAATGTCTTCAGATATTGCTAAATGTTTCCCAGAAGGTGGAAAAATTGCCTCTAGTTGAAAAATTCTGCCTTGATCGGATAGTCTCCTCTCTTAAAAAATATCTTTTTACTCTTTATTTATTCTTGAAAGACAGAGACACACACAGTGTGAGCAGGAGACACAGAATCCAAAGCAGTATCCAGGCTTGGAGCTGTCAGCACAAAGCCCAATGCAAGGCTCAAACCCACGAACAGTGTGGTCATGACCTGAGCCAAAGTCAGAAGCTTACGGACTGAAACTGCCAGGCACCACCCAGATAGTCTTTTGTCTTAAAGATACATTTCATTCGTAAGGGCTTTACCATGCATGTATTACATCTTTCACATGGCATCAAGGTAGGGGTCATCCTTAAGCTGGAAAACATGCCAATGAGCTAGCTGAGGAGTCTAGAACACCTTGATGGGATTTCCCCAGTATTTGTGTTTTTCAGGTTGGTGCTATCATGTTCCATAGGTAGTAGGTGATTTTAAATAGCCAGCTAGTAGGAGTCTGCTTAAGCAAGGTGGGTTCATTCAGATAGGTTCCTCTCAATTAGCCCCAAGTTATGTGGCTACAAGCCTTTGCTCATTTTTTCTTATAAGCTGAGGCTTCATTTGAAAAAAAGTACATTCAACATAATGAATTAAGGGAGATAAAACAATCTTAAGTAAAAAGAACTTCTGCCTTTCCCAGGGTGCAGGAAATGGCTTTTGCCTAGTCAGGGTGGCCACTGGACATGACTTTGGGCAAAAGAAGTTAAAAGAATGTTAGCATAACCAAAGATCAGTTTTCTTCCTAAATAACAGAAAATAACTGAAAAGGGGCCAAAAGACATTAGATTTCCCTTCTTGCAATATGGACTTCTTCCTTATCTGCTTAGATTGTTCTCTCCCTTTTTCCTACTTGCAAGCACAGGAAAGATTTGTAGCAAATTAGGAAAAAAAAAACTGGCACTAAGTTATTTAAATGTAGCATTAAGCCTTTTAGTTTCTGTTGACCTAGTAGGTAGGCCTAATTTAAAACATTTCATAATCTACTTACTGTATATTTGACCCAATTTAGATAAAAATGATTTAAAAGGGGAAAGTGAATTTAACTGGATTTAATCTGGAATCCACACATCCCCTAATGTCATGCCTGTTCTTCACTTCTGATACCCACAGCCCAATGCCTGAGAAACCCCATCTGTGCCACTGTGGCAGAGTCTCTGAGATACCACTTGCAACAAGCCAGTCAGCAGTGCAGCACACAGGCTGAACTCATCAGGCTCCCCATTATCCCAAGTGTAGACCTTCATCACCACCTGTTAACTACGCAAGTTGCCTTTGGGTGGCTCACCTGCCACATCAGGGAAGGGCTGATTTCCTGCCACCTGATTTAGAGATTTTCATTCAGCCTCTGGCTTGTTCCACCCCTCTCTCTGCCAGACTCTCATTAACCAAAAGAAAAAGAAAAAAATTTCCTTCCAGACTTTGTCTTCTGATCTAGCCAGATGGTAGATAAATAAATAACAAAGAGGAAAAACATACTTGCTTTTGCTTAATAAAATACTGACAGTATCTGCTGTTGTCACAAGAAATATTCAAATGTCAACAGCAGACAAGTATGCACAGTGCATGGAAGGAAGGCCTAGAGGGAGGCATTTTCACTCAGCCTTGGGTTTACATGGCGCAGAAGACGGGAGGCAGTTCTAGGGGCTCTGAGAGCTCTGGAGAAGTCAAGAAAACTCAAGGCATTAAGCCAAAGTGAAAGAGTTCCATCCTCTTGGGGTGACATTGGTTTGGTATTCTCTAGAAAGAAATGCCTGTAAACAAAATTCAAAATGTGGAAGACCGTTGCTTGAATGCAATGGCATCCTAGTCACTGCTGGACAGACCTTTCTTAGAAGAAACTGCAAGCCACTGCTCAGAAATTTCTGCTTGAGTTTGTGCCATGAAAATATATGTCTGTTGATGAAGCAAAATGTTCTTTGGTAAGAAAGAAAACTGTGTGAAAATACACATTTCCCCTTTAGCCTGGGCTGTCCAGGAACATAGCCCAAATCAGTACCCAACTATTTAATATCATTATCCTAGGTGCCAGGGAGAAAACTGCTGTGTATGCCTCCTTTAGATATTCTCTGTTTTGATATTGTTCCTAGAAGGAAGAACAGTAAGACTGGTAGAAGCCATGGAAATAATTTTAGAGGAATCCAGGGCTAGAAATTCAACCTAAATTATAGCAGGCAACTCTGTATCCCTTCTCAGATATCACTGACATATACAGAAGCGCCATGATAGTCACATAATTGTTTTTATTGATTCATCCAGGCAACCCATATGAATTCTGCTTGGCAATATTTTGCCACTCTAGTTCAAGTTGTTGAAAACATTTATGTTTTTATTCTTTGTTCTTCTCTCTACTTTTTCAATAAATATAGTATGTCTCGTGTGCCCACAAAATGCCAGGCACTGTGCTGCCTACTAGAAGTAGTAAAATACAAGGTGAGCCTTGTCTAATGGAGCTTAGAGCCTAGCTGGATGAGAGACAATAATCAAATAATCTCACAAGCCAAAGAGGAAAAGTACATTGCTATTACATTCTACAAGTAAGAGATACATGTGGCTGCCAGAGTACATAATTGTAGATTTGTCATAAGATGGGCAATCAGGGAAGGCCTCCCTGAGGAAGTGATGATTGAACTGTGTTGAAATGAAGAGAAGACTGATGATAATAAAAATAATTAGATAGCATTTAGAGACCACAAAATGTTCTATACGTATTATTATACTTAATCCTCACTCATAATTTAACACATATTTGAGCTTTGATTACATTCCAGGTAAGGGGTAGCCTTTGGATATCTCTTTGAAAGAGAGAAACTGGTAGCACCAAAGGGTATGGTACCTGGCTGAGAATCATAGTAATTAGCAATGACTAAGGACCTGAATTTTTGTATTTCTACAAATGTGTTAGTGGCGTTATAAATAACACTAAACATAATTTCACAAATATGAGGAAAACAACCTTTCAGATATTTATCAATTTCTTACACTCTTGTAGGGACTTTTAAAAATTTTATTTATTTACTAAAGTTTTTGAATGTTTATTTTTGTGAGAGAGAGACCTAGTTCGAGTTGGGGAGGGGCAGAGACACAGGGAGACACAGAATCCGAAGCAGGCTCCAGGTTCTGAGCTGTCAGTACAGAGCCCGATGCGGGGCTCAAACTCACAGACTGTGAGATCATGACCTGAGCTGAAGTTGGCCACTTAACTGACTGAGCCACTTAGGCACCTCTTTAAATTTTTTTTTTAATTTAAATCCAAGTTAGTTAACATATGATTTCAGGAATAGAATTTAGTGATTCATCACTTATATTCATCATATATCACCCAGTGCTCATCCCAACAAGGGCCTTCCTTTAAGGTGCTTTGAAACAACATTCATTCATTTATGTTATATTCTCAGGGCCACTAAGGATTAGTACTAGAAGAATCGTTCCAACCTCTTCATCTTACACTGCAGGAAACAAAATCTTTGCATCACTTTTTAAATATGCTACAATTCAGACTGATCATTAAGTCAGGACTTTCTCCCAGTTTGTACGTGTTTCTTATTGCATGTACTGTGGATCAAAGTTCCAAGATCACCTTCAGCAGATCTTTAAGGTAAAATTTAACAATATGGTTGGTTTATGAGACAAGTAGAAGCCCTCTTCACTAAATCAGCAACTTGGAGGAATGTGGCTGTGCTACTTGGTGACATGAACAGAAGGCTCCAAAACAAAGCATCTCATTCTGGAGCTCCTTCTCTGGGGTAATGAGGACCAGTATTTATATAACAAGTAGACCCAGTTCTTTTCTAATATAATCCCAACACTTTCTCCCAGGGAAGAAATATATGTTGGGGTCAAAGAACTTAGAGAGAAGGCCAATTTTTCTGATTACCAATGGTGATCTCACTGATCATACCACCTATTTAGCTACACTTGATCCCTAGGTTATGTCCTGTCTTCCTCTCAGCTTTTACTGGCAGGCACCTGCATTCTTAGAGTTCACCAATCTGATTCTGAGCTCAAACCATGCCATGCCAAGGAGGAGTCATTCAAATTTGAGGCATATTTTTTGTTTCCTTGAATTTTAAAGGTTATCTTTTTGAGGTTGCACCTCCAATGCAGTCACGTAAAAAGATAAAAGTGTACAGAGATGTAATCTAATCACTAAAAGTAAGATTAATGCCAGTCTCAGAATCAGTGCCTGGATTCCTTTATTTATATGGTCATATATGATCTAAAATTGAAAATAATGTAAATGAATTCAAATTAATGGTTAATGTTAGAATAAAATGAAAACACAACAGGGTCATTTAAAGAACAAAAAATATAACTATTAAGGAATTAATTTCTTAGTTTAAGGCCCTTAAGAAATAAGGAAAAGGGAAGAAGAGGAAACTAATTATTGGAGTACTTACAATACAGTGAAATAGTTACCATTCTCATTTTCACTTGAAGAAATCAAAGCTCAGAGAAATTAAGTAACACAAATCTAGACTGTGAAATTTTTTTTTTTAAGTAGGCTTTCCCCCCAGCACAGAGCCTAATGGGGAGCTTGAACTTACAACCTGAGATCAAGACTGCAGCTGAGATCAAGAGTCGGATACTTACCTGACTGGGCTACCCAAGCACCCCTAAGCACTGAAATTCTTAAGTGCAAGGACTATATTCTATTTATCTCTTTATCCATCATCCAGCCCCATATCTCCCACACAGTAGTTTCTCAATAAATGTTTCACGATTAGTAGAGTAAATCAGCAGATCTCAGACTTGGACACAGATCTATCAGACTCAAAATCCCAAGTTCTTGCTGGTCCCCCTGCCTCCACCATTGCTACAGAAGTGAGAAAACACTGTTGAAATTCAGGTAGACCAATAAAACACTGTTTTCAGATTTTTCTCAATTGAATTTTATAAACATTTATTGAGCACTTTGCCACACATGATGGGAGGTACAAAAAACATGGAGGCATGGTGTTTCTGTTGGAAGACTTTCCATTACAGCTGGTAGAAAAAATCCAGATGGTTCACAGACAAGTAAGAGAAGCATCTGAAGGCAGCTCAACTATATAAAGGAATGTTGGATTGAGTAAAAAAGAGGAAAAAACTTGTGTGGAATGAGGTATGGGACAAGTATTCAAGAAGGAGATTGAATCCTGAACCTGGGTCTCCTTAGAAGTATAGGGAGGAGAGACAGAACTGAGGCTGAGAAAAGTTTCGAGTGACGGTGTATAGATATGGGGAGGCCCTCATCTGATGACGTTAGATTCTTGGTTGGGACTAACAATCCTAAATCAGAAAGGGAGAACACCAGGCTTGCTGCCTTGAATCACAGCTTGGGCCACTTGGGTTCAATCTGGTAAGCCTGTGTCCATTCCCGAGGGAGCATGCAGGCATACTTTAAGAGGATGACTATGGCAGTACCACACCAACAGGTAATGTGGAATACAGTTTTTTGTTTTTTTTTTTAAGGTAGTCTCTACACCCAACATGGTGCTCAAACTTAACAACCCCAAGATCAAGAGTCATATGCTCTATGGACTGGGCCAGCCAGGTGACCCTGGAATACAGTTTTAAATAACTAAAAGACAAAGGAAAACAGTTTCAGTGGTTGCCAGGGGAGAATCTATCAATAACAAAATCCTTCACAGAACTTTGGTTATTGCCACTCACATTGATTACTCTTTTGGATATTTCTTATTGATTCATATGCCTTGGTAACATGAAGATAGTATCATACTTTGTTATGATAGAAATGTGAGGAAAAACATGCCTCCCAGGCAATTAGTAAATTTTTTCTACCTTTGGGGATTCTCGAGAAGATTACTTATTTAGCTAGTTCACATTCTCATAATTAAAAAATGTTAGTACTGGAAAGCAGAGAAAACTTAGAAAGCACAGTCCAATCCCCTCAGTTAAGAGAAAATGACCTTGACCCAGCAGGTCATGTGTTCCTCCAAGATCACACAGTTAATTAGTAGCCATTAAGTTTTATTCCCTGGGGCCAGGGTAACAATTGCTTCATGTTCTTTTATAAACTGAGTTCAGTTTTGTAAATAACATTTGCCCTTAACCAGATATACAAGCCACTACACAATGATTCTGTCATCAGGACTTTCTTCCTCCCTAAAGTTTGATCTCAGTTTTCTGTGGTTGAGGATTATATCCTTATTCATTTCTGTGCATTCAGCCCTTAGCATCATGGCTGGCACAAAGCAGGCACTCAGTATGTTTTTGTTGAGAGAAGCTGAACTTAAATCACTGATTTTCATTCCCTTGCTCTCAGAGACTTCTGTGACATATTTTACTTTTTAAAATAAAAGAATCATCAGATCATTAAATTGGAACCAACCAGAGAGATTAACCATTGTTCTACAAGTAAAGATGCTAAAGCCCACGGAAGGTAAATGATGAATTCCAAAGATAGCACTCAAGGTGGGTCCCAAACCTTCTCCAGATTACATAATTTGCTCTTGGGTGAAAAATATTATAGTTTTCAACATTCCTATATGGGACAGATTACAGATTATCAACTCTTTAAGGGGGAACAAAAGTATTTTTGTGCTTCCAAACAAAACTCATGGCTAGCAAGTAGGATGATAAAAGTCTTTGATGGCCAAATAATTACATGACAATTTCTGGGAAGAATTTTCCCACTGAACAGGAGCTTGGGCTCAACTGGAAAAAAATCTCATTAGTAGGAAACACTGACCTTGTAAGAGGTAATGGAATCAAAGCTGGAAAAAAGGCAGGATGACTGGGCCATAGACATAGATTTGGTGCATTCTCATACAAATCATTTGCTCCACTCTGTACCTTGGCCAACAGAAACACCATTACCCCTAACCCCCAGCCCATTCCCTACTAACTCATGACCTAGAAGAACCAAATGTGAGCATGGGACTGGCTTAGACCAACTTGTCACAGGGACTGGGAAAGAGTACTCCCTCATGTCAGGCTGAATGTGGTCAAAGCATCCTCTCCTAACACAAAGGGCTGGCCATTAATCCTTCACGAGTGGAAGGTCAAACAGAGGTGGCCCTGCAAGGCTCTGCTGGTTTCATTCAAGTTCTTGAGTCCTTAAACTCTCTTTACACTGACAATGTCTATTGGGGGAGCCATGGGCTCACGTGGTTCTAGAAGCCACCTGGTCAATGACAGAGCACTCATGAAAAGTCTGGTCCTTAAATGGGAGGGTGTATTAGTTTGCTCAGCTGACGTAACAAGACATCACAGACTGGTATATCATTTCCTCACAGTTCCTGAGTCTAAAAGCACAAGATGAAGGGGTCAGCAGGTTTGCTCTCTCCTGAGGTCTCTCTTCTTGGCCTGAAGATGGTCACCTTCTCTTTGTGTCCCTGAATGGCCTCTTCTCTGTGTGTGTGAGTCGTTGGTGCCTCTCCCTCTTCTTATAAGGACACCAGTCCTATTGGATGAGGGCCCTACCCCGATGACCTCATTTAACCTTAATTACCTCTTTAAAAATCCTATCTCCAATACAGTCCCACTAGGGGGTAAGCTTCAACATCTGAATTTGGGGGCAGAAAACCAGCCTCTCTTCTCTCCAGTCATCACTGTGCCTCCTCTAAATACCATTTACTCTGTTTGGTGTTTTCTCAAAGAGACAATTGTGACTGATTTAGAAACCAATAAGGAAAATCACCTGCTAATTGAGATCTTAAGGAAAGTTCTGCAAATTGTGATCAAACGAGGGTGGGGGGTGGGCGGTGGGGGGGAGATGCAAAGAAAATCACATTGCCAACAGGAGTAAAAGGGTGTGTGGGGGGACATTCTGCAAAGCAGGAGGCAAAAAAACAAAAACAAACACACAGAGGAGAAGAAGAAAGGCTCAGCTCCCTCAGTAGAAGAGAGCAGTTTCACTGGCAGGCTGTGGAGAGTACGCCTTGTCTGCCTGATTTACACAGGTAGAGAGAGAATGGTTGGGAAGCTGTAGGCCTGCTCAGCCAAACGCCCATGTGTGCATGAAATTAGAATGTCAACATTTGATTCATGCTGCCAAGCTGTGGCTGTGAAACAAATTATGTCAGTGGGTGGCAACCGCAATATTAGTCTAAGCAGATAACATGTAACTATAAAGAGGGGCCCCGTCTTCCAGGTTTCTCTCTATTATTATTTTAATATCAACATTGTTAGACCTAGATTTTTGAGAAAAAGGAAGATGTTTTATGTGGAGACATGGATTCCTTAGGAAGGGGCTCTGCCATTCGAGTGAGGTTTGCTCCCAGCCCTGAATTTTGAAATTTAGGAGTCAGGTGAGACAGTGATGAATTTTACAAACCACTCCCTCCACCCCCCACTCAACTGAGTTCAAAGTGGCTGTGCCATTTGTGGGGTAATCTGAACCACAATTAAATAATCTGCCTCTTCTAAGGAGCCCTGGATTCTTGGGCAGAAACTAGGAACTTTTATCCTTAAATGCATTTCAATGAAAAGGAAGTGGCAAGCATCTTGAAAGAGTCAGTGAGCAAATTCTTCCACCGTACTTCCCAGGTTCCATACAAAGTAACTTTGCCACAGTGAGGAGCTGGCATTAAAACTTGCTACTTTCTAGTCAATTGATTTAAACTTGGTGCCTATTTAAAATCAATTTTTAAATGAAATAAGGTTGGAAATACGCTGAGGAATTTCACACAAAAAGTAGGGGTTTTGTTGGTGTGCTTTTTCTTTGACATTTTCTCAGTGAAGCTTCAGCTGTCTACAACTTAAAGTTGGCCCATGAGATCACAATTTTCCCATGAAATGAGGCGCACATCTATCTCCATTTAAGGCCCACATCTTTAACTACCAATATGGCAAAACATCAATTTGAAGTTTTATTCCATTACAAACACCCATGTAGTTAAAGTTAATGCTGTGAAAAATCCAACTTGTAGCAGGGAAATGTTTATAGAAGCAGCATTCACTTAGCAGTTGAACGGGGCCAAGATGGCTAGCCACAGGATTA
Source organism: Crocuta crocuta (assembly GCF_008692635.1). NCBI lineage: Eukaryota > Metazoa > Chordata > Mammalia > Carnivora > Hyaenidae > Crocuta > Crocuta crocuta. Next base: position 13,550,764 of record NW_027527920.1, on the reverse strand, counting down.
ACATGCACAGAGAATGCTCAAAGGTTCTGTGGGGGAAAGGGATCCTGGAGGATAGGAGTGTCACTTAACAGTTCATACATTAGTTTAAACTATTTTTTAATAGTTTTACTATTAAAAATATTAAATACAGTTTTAATATTTTATTTAAATAAAAATAGTTTTAATATTTTTCTTTCCAATCGTGGGAGTATTGCATCTCCTCTCAGTTAAACCTGTGACAGTGCCCATCTTTTTCCACTGGCGTTCTCCTGTCCCACTCCTGTACACCTAAATCGAAGACTCTACATAGTCTTGTGCTTGTGCTTGCACTTGGCATAGGCTGTACTTTTTTTTCTACCAAGGTATAAAGGCCTGAGGTCTTTATCAAAAGGGAAATAGTAAGAGACTTGATTCTTTTACATAGATTTCCTATTTGACGAAGAGACCTGAGGGGAGAACAAACTTTAAAATTTACCAAAGAACCTTCTGGCACTATCATTTTATATTATAGCTCTCTTGTACGAGACAGAAAGTAACATCAAGGCTATATAATTAGGAGGCTGACTTTGAAATTGCTCGCCTTCTTGGCACATTTCTCATGACAAATCGACTGACCAGTCTCCTATTTTAGCTTGATGTAGCTTTATATAAACTCACAAAGGAGCAAAACAGATTTCTTAAAACTAGAAGTTGTAGACCAGGTAGCCACGGAATTTCTACTTTGTCTCCACTGCATGGTTTGATGGAGGTAAGTACCAAACCCATGGGCCTGGGCTTTGCCTACATGTAAAATTCCTTGGCTGAAATAACCTCATTGTCTGAGATGTTTGTGAAAAAGCTGCCTGGGTGGAGAGTCTCTGAAATGGTCATTGTAAAAGGCAGAGGTCTGAGGTAAAATGCCTGTTTGACCCACCAGTCCAAGCTCTTGCTTCAGCCATGGCTATTGATATAGAAATATGTTCTACCCTTGCCTCTCAAGGAAGAATTTCCACTTTGAAATTTCATTCATTCTGAAAACACCCCTCGGGTAGGCCATATTTCCTCTTCATTCAGATGATGTCAGAGCCTGCCATCCATTTTAAAGCCTTAAGATCTTCAGCAGCCATATATCATATCCTGTCGTTTATTTCAAAACTACTCACAGATCAAATACTTTCTCTTTATGGGAGCAATTGCAGGCTTGTAACTTCTTCCTCCTCTGAAAACCATGGAATAAATTTGGCATTATCATCTGCGGTTAGCTGTCCAATATATTTAATGTCTTATCAAGAAAAGTAGGAACAAAATTACTCTCATCACTCCACGTCAGGAAAGTAGATTTGGGTTCTCCACCATGTAAGGAATTAACAGTATTCCTTCCACCAGAAATGTAAAAAATCAGGAGACCAGAGAATGGAATAAAAATATTTTGATGTAAATAGATTATCAACATGAGTGGAATGACCGTCTGGTCACCCGGGGGGTTTATTCAGTTAACACTTCCACCCCTTAAAGACAATGGTGTGCAATCAATGCATATAGGGCCTTTCAGGCACGTTGCTAAGTGATACGCAGTGTCAACAGAAAAATGCCGGATGTACAGAGGACAGCTCCAGGCCCAGGAGAGATCAACACCCTCTGATGATATTTTAAACTTAATTCAGTGCTCGATGAAGATTGTGACAGGTTCCGTGGCCACAGCAGAAAAGATGTTTGCACTTCAAAATCCGACTTCGTAAAGTTGCTCTGCTGTGTGCAGTGTGTTTAATTTGGTAAGAAGTGAATCATGCCCCAAAGAGTAGTTGGTTCAAATAGGAAAAGGCACCCAGCAGGGGCATCCTGAATATTCATTTCTTGCAAGGCACAGCAGTCATTTTACAATCTCAGCATCAATATCAGAGCTGATCATTTGTCTCAGATTGTCTATGCATTCTCTCATTTTTTCATCTCTAAAATCTATTTTAGGAACAGCCCCTGAAGCCATTTGCAACAGCTTCTTCAGAAATTCTAAAGAAAGGAAAGAAACTTGAATAGGATCACATCACCCCATACAACCATGAAAACCTATTTTGTGGGGCATTCTTGAAACCAGCCCAGGAACTCTTAAGAGTTTTTGTATTTATTTACCCATTTCTTTCTCTCCCTTCTCCCTCCCCTTGATGGATTTTTATATTCAAATGCAAAATATTTCCATGTGCACTAAAGATCCATTTACGTATTGGTTTAGAAGATCATGTCATGATGCTGAGAAACGCAACTTTTTCATAAACAGATGTTTACAAATTCAGTCTTTGTACCAGGAAAAGCACACTCATCACAAAGGGCCTATTTTCCATATTTGGAGGCAAAAACCTTTTGAAAAAAAAAACCTCATGTCCCCCAAATCCAGGAAGCATTAACCTCAGATATACTGCTCCTCAAAGTCACCAAACATGTAAAATGTTTTCCTAGCTCAACACTGGTGAGTCCTGCATGCATGCCCTGGGTTGCTGCTGACAACAAACCATTGCTTGCACAGCCCTGAGAGTTGTGTAGATGAGAGGGTGGTGAGGGACACAATCAATTTATTCAGTTCAGGACTTTCTATTCACCTAGTGGAACACAAGCTTTTTAAGAGCCCAAGTCACATAATTTTCAGTGGGCAGGTTTGTCCTCTTTGTCCTCAAGAGTTTGGTCTGTTTATTAAACTAGTAAGAGCCTCAGAGCATTTTGTCTAATGGGCTAAAAACTCTAAAAGCAGGAGTATATTAACAGATTGAGAAGGGGGTGGGGAGGGGCTGGCTTCTTGACATTTTTCTTCCTGTCTTATCCACAAAGCTAATTTTGTAGGGTTGTCCCTTTCATGTTTAAGTTACAGGTAGTAAGGAGGATACTGAAAGCAGATAAAACCACACAATAGCATTCCCAGGCCTTGTTTCCTCGCCTCACGGAGGGTGGTTCTCTCTCACAGAGGCATTAAAGCCTTGTGAGGTAATGAAGAAATAGCATAGAGAAAAGCAAACAAGTTATAGCAATAATTGCACTGAGACCACCTGCCACCACCCTCCGACTCTAGGTGACTCTCCACACCAGTGATTCTGCAATAAAAGCCATGCAGACTTTTCCACAGTTTTAAAAGACAGGAGGACTTTGAGCCCTGGGTTAGTAATGTGAGTGGGCATATTACAAAAGAGTTAACTACAGGCCATAGATATTTTTGGATTAATGATCAGGCCTAACTCATGACTGAGTCTCTTTCTCATCATTGGAGCAAGAACAGATGAATGCAGAGTGCTGGCCAGAAGGAATTTCACTTATAAGAACTAGCTGTAGGGCCACAGATATTTATTAAAAGGCATGACATGCTTGGGTAGCAGTTGAAGTTGTTAATAGACAATGATCACAATTTCTCCACAAATATGAAAAAGTATGGATGGGTCATAAAGTGTTCCTTAAATTCCTAATAAAATTAGTTATTGCCTTACTCTTTAAATTTATTCCAACAAGCAAACTGCTTTTCACATCTCTTTTGAACTTACCCAAATCATCACACAGGAATCAACAAACGCTTCAGCTGTGTCGGACCCCAGTACAATAGCTGAGCATTGCAGACTATATTAGTGGGAATCTTATAGTTTGGATAATGATCTAACGTGGGGCATAGCCCAGACATCCACATATCTCTGTAGGTTAAAATAAAGTCTCTACAATCATTTGTGACAAAAACCCTAGTTACTGTAGTTTGTTTATGCTGTATAAACATGTTGCTGCTCTCCTACTTTGGAAGGAAGAGGTGTTTTCTACTTTTTCCCAGTAGTGGGGAAGTGTTAGTGCTGAGCCATTCACACTCTTTCTCTTTGTCCCTCTTGTGGCCAGTAGAGTACACTGATAACCAGGGTGTGAAAGCAAAGACATCCACAGCTACTGTGACAGAACTAAAGTCACCAGGCGACACTCACAGGAGTCTATGACTTCAAAAGCTTTGTTGGCATTGAGTGCTGACTGGCAGAAACACTTGCTTAATTAAGTCCAGCAATTTCAGCAGGTAAAACACCAGAGCCTGCCATGAAACAAAATAGCCAAAAAGAAAAGTGCCATGAAATAAGCCAAAAATAGGACTGTTCAATGTTTTCTATGTGAATGTGAGCCATGGGGACATATTAATTTATTAAACTACGACTAAGCCAGATTACCTAGTTCCAAAATTTCCCACTAATATACTGAATATACATTTGCTTTTTAATCTGCTCTCAGATTAAAATCTGATCTCTTAGACAAGATCCTTGTAGATCTATGGTTCTCAACCCTGGCTGTACATGAGAAACTTTTAAAAATCTACAGGTGCCCAGGTATAATTTATTTTAATAGGTGAGGGGTACAGCCCAAGCCATGACAGTGTTGATATTCCCTAGCTAAGTACAGGGGTTAACATCCCCTCTGGTGATCCAGGGTTGAGGGATATGGTCATAGATCATTAACTGAAGATAGGCACAGATGGAATAAGCAGAGTTTATGGGAGAAAAACCTAGAAATGAGGAAAACCATCCATTAGTTTTTCTGTGAATGAAGAAACAAGGTACACTATTCAATCTAAGCAGCAGACACCTTTCTTTAGCTTTAGGGTTGACATATTCCTAGTTGAGCCCCACTGACATATGTGATTGGAAAGAGACCCCTACAAACTGGAAGGCAGGTACAAGCATATTTAGAAGAAGTGCTTTCCCATGAGCAATTCAAAACACTGCAGAAATGTGGAAGATGAGAGGATGTAGAGCATCAGGAAAGGCATCCTAGAAGAGGTAGCTCTTGAAATGGGCCTGCAATAGAAAGATTCCTAGGAGGCAACTGTGGGTGGGGTGAAGTCTCTGGTCAAGTGCAAGCAGGGAATGCCTTTTCCAAAAGTCAGGGCTCTTTTTCATGAAAAGGAGAAAGTATTTCACCTTTTTTTCTATTTGCCATTCTTCTTTTCTGTTTCCAGACTAGGAAAAGTAATGAAAGCTAACATTTACTATTTATTGTGTGCCAGACATTGTTTTGAAAGCTTTGCAAAAAAAAAAAAAAAAAAAAAAAAGCTTTGCACTTAAACCACTCAATTGTCAGAATATCTCTGTAAAGTGGGTTGCGTGCAATCACCCCTGTTTTACAGAGAGATACAATAATGCACTCAAGATCACACAGCAAATAATGATCATTATCTTCAACTCTCTGCTCTTCTGCCTCTTGCAGACATTGTCATTGGCTGAAGCCACCTCTTCCATGAGAAGCTCAGAGCTCACTGGTGATAGATGCTAATGCCTGGGAGGTGGCCTACCTACCATCTAAAACCAGCAATGGTCTGGAGTAGAAAAAAAGATCATAGACCCACCCAACTACAGTTCAGATGACAAGCTAGGAGACATGTGGTTCATCAGAGCTCCACTGAGCACAGAAATAGCTAAGTCTGCAGCCTCTGCCACTAGAGCTGTAGTTAGAGCAAGAGAACCCTGACCTGTCATTTTCTCTGACCATCCCAGCTCATCTTACACAAGATCATATAGAATCTCCTTTTGCTCTTTCAGAATTATAGTGATATAGATGATGCCACTTTCCTTCTCTTTTGAAACTCTCCCTGTTACAGCAGCAGGTCATTATGAAGGTTCAAATAGTGAGTGGCCTTGCCTAAGAAATCCAGACAAAGAGCATTTAGCAAATGTTTTAGGAATGCTCCAGAGAATGGAAATAGTGTGAAATCTATTTTTTTCTTCTTCTCACTAGCCCAGTTAATTGAATAAGACACTTATCGAACACCAATCATGCACAAGGTTTCTGAGTCAGAAGAGAATGTAGGTACAGAAGTTACCAAAACAAAAGGCAAGGTGAGAAGTGTCACAGGAGAAGTCCCAATATACTGCAGCATTTGGAGGTAGATGAGAGGGAAGCAGGGATCCTATACAGCTTCCTGGAGGAGGCGGTGCCTAAAATAGGTCCTGTATCTGAAGGATGTCAAGAGAAGCTGTGGGAGGAATGAAGGGCAGTGAGTTTTGTTGAGAGGAGAGATCTGAAATCACTCCTGGGTACAGTCTTAGAGAAGAGGGCCCTCCGGCTGCATGCGAAGCTCAAGGAGAACAAAGAAAATGTTTGCTGCCAACTTCCAAACTTGTACAGGCGCAGAGTCGGGGGCAGGGAAGCTCTAAGGTCGTTCATACAAAGTAGCCAATTTACAGTTATGGTTACACTGGAGTCAATTAAAGTGTTTTATTAGCAGGAATTTGAATCTCTTACCTTCATTAACATTTAACAGTAAATGGGAGAAAAAAGGTAAATAAAATATTATCTGGCTTTTTAAAGGTCATTTCAGACTGAGCATTATAAAATGTGAGCTGGGGAAGGGTGGGGATGGCCCTTTGTGTGGATTTAGTGCATGGGGCCTGCTATACCTATAGATCTCAAGAGATATCTCATAGTGCCAGCAGCAGGACAACATCTCTTGGCAGGTGAGGTACTCAAAGGTGCATTCATTATAGGCAGCACATTTGGGACGGGAGTGGGGAAGGAGACCTGACGTGTGAGAATGAATATTTTGCTTCAGATCTCAGATTGTAAATCATTTGGGGTATGTAGCTCTTAATAATTACTCCCATGATCAACATCTGCTTTTTAACAACCCTAGGCTAGCAACCCAAATTGATTAAATGACATACCTAATCATTTCCCCCAAAGGAAACAAGCCCAAAGGAAACCCTGTACCCAGGTTTCCAAGAGTCCATAGAGGGCTCTGGGGAAGCCCAGTCACAGGAGGCAGGCTGCATTCATGCTCTGGGTACTCTGTGGACATTTCACAGCAAAGCCTGCTGGTAATGGAAGCCAGAAGCAGAAATATACTTTGGCAAGAATTAAACGGTCAACCTGAGAAATAATTCCTTTTATTTTTTAATTTTCCAATATGGCGAGCCATAAGCAATTAGAAAGGCATCCAAGAGCTGTCCAGGGAATAGTTCAACCCATCCTGTCACCCAGATGATAAGACCTAATGTGCATCATCGTCTGACACTTGGAAAGCCCCCAGGAAGCCAAGATGTTCCCACTGTTTGAGAAAGAATTTCCTTGAAATTCTTTATCAGAATGGGTGGACTAGAGGGAGAAGACACACTCCTTCCATGATGGGGTTTCTGAAGATTCCAAGGTTTTAGTGACTGCTGTTCTTAACCTAGGTGAAGGAATGGGTGGGGAGAGATACAAACCCTAGTAAGTGAAAAGTTTCTCTTCTGAGGCAATAATAGGAAGTACAGTCTTACTCAAATGAGTGAGCTGCTGGGTTAAATCTCCCTCTTACACTGTCTATATCATTATGGCATTTGACTTTACTGCATCTGAAAACAGGGGAGAGATGAAATTAGAGGAAAATAAATATTTCCTAATTTTAAATAAATACTGCTAATCATAGTGATTGCGCTCAGAGCACAATGCAAATATACAAATACAAAGAATAAAATTAGAAGGAAAAAAGGATATTTACATACATAAATACAAACCAAAAATCCGATTTTAATGTGATACAAGCATCTGGGTTAGTTCTCTATATGTCAAAGGCTACTCTAGCTGACCCTCCAGCACTACCCCAATTAACAGCAGAGGAGATGGCTTTTCATTTCTCCAAATCTGAAGGTAAACATCATGGACTTCAGTGCAAAAATGATGAAGACCTTTTCTTGTTCCGTTTAACAACTTTATTTTGCATTTGATCTAGCAAAGAAATACAAAAAGGTTTCTGGAAGGAAGTGGCAAACCAAAGCTCTAAAATAGTCTCCCCCATAATAAGATCTCACAACTTTATTCCATTCCTTTTTCTGGTTGTAGAGGATACACAAGGAATTTGTCACCCACCCCAAGAAGTCTGGGGGTATCATCGAGCCTGAAAGGTCTTCAGTACCGAGGTGTACAAGGCCACAGTAAGAGATTAGGGGAGACCGTGACCATTTTCTAGGTCATTAAGAGAAGCCAGCATTTTCTATGATGCAGGTAGATGTAGGTGCTATTATCCACAAAAGTTGTCATACTGGGCTCCTGATAACTATTGAAACAATCTCCTCAAAAAAAAAATACATCAAACATATGAGGTGAGACACTGTGTTTTTGCCTTAGAGAAGGTCATCACACCTCAGTCCTACAAGAACAGTGTGCAGTGGGTGGTTTTATCTCAAATGCAGAGGATGAAGCTGGGCTCAGAGATAGAATGCAGTCTGCTCTGGTTACTGTTATACCAGCCTATGTCTTGTTTCAGTCTGTGCTCTCTCATGACGGTAATTTGGAACTGAATAAATCTTATGGCTGTTTATTCCTACCAACACAACAAGGCTTCCTTACCCACTCTGGGACAATAACATGGACTCTCCAAAAGCCAGCTCCAGAAGGGACCTTGGAGATCTGGGCACTTCCCCCAAGGAGTATGCTGAATGGGGAGAGAGGCTGGCAAAAAATGACTGGCGGTGCTATTGTTCACCAGTCTGGGGCCTGTAGCATGCAGTAAAGAAGTGCCCTGAGAAATGCTGAGCTCTCCACTTTCTGACTGGTGAAGAAACTAAGGCCCATAGCTGAGTCTTAAAAGTCAAGCTCCCAATTCCCAGTTCAGAGATAGCCACTGAGTTCACAGTTGAGAAATAGAGAGCAGTATATTAAAAATATATAGAGATCTTGGGGTGCTGGATGGCTCAGTCAGTTGAGCATCCAACTTTTGATTTTGGCTCAGGTCATGATCTCAGTGTTGTGGGATTGAGCCCCATGTCTGGCCCCACGCTGAGCCAGGATGGCTGGCTCTCTCTCTCTCTCTCTCTCTCTCTGTCCCTCATGCTCTCTCTCCCCCACCCCTCCTTCTCAATTAATCAATCAACAAAATTAAAAATACATAGATATCTTAATGTTGTTTCTGCTTTTCTGCAGAACCTACCTCTGTGAACTGGCTGGTCCCTGCGCCTGTGCCTTCCTCTTTAGGCAAATATAATGAGCCCCTTGTAGCAATTCACATGTTTATTTTCCTGTCCTCTCAGGTAAGGGGTTCTTCCCCACTACCCGAGTTCATCAGGAAACTTCAAATTCTTCAAGAAAAATGTTCTGATTCTGAACCTATTAGACGTTTCATATATGCCAGCATTGAGTGGTACTTCTCAATATATTATTTAACTGTAATTCAACATTATAACAAAGATGCTAAGTCCATTTTACAAACAAAAAACCTGAGGCTTTGGTGGTTTATATAAATTTCTCAAGCACTCATGCTTAGTGACTGACCTAATGTCAGACCTAGGTGTCTCATCTACCACCCATCTGTCATCACTTGGTTCCCTCTACCTCTCAGTTCCATCATATATTGGCATCAACCCCCTCCTCCTCAATGAAGAGATAATCACAGGAAGTACCTTTCAAAAGTTAAGATCCTATCAGGTAGGTGAGTTCTCAAGAGATGTGAGTAAAAGAAAGACTTACTGAGACAGAATTTCTAAGAACTCTGACCACATTTCCAGGTGAAAATGTCAGATGCGTGCGCGCACGCACACACGCGCACACACACACACTTATTCACTTGCCCCGAAACAGAACACATCCATGGTGAACTGAAAGCTCCTGAGATAGTTGTGTGCAGAGGGAAAAAATATCAATGATGAAAGCTCATGGCCATTTACAAAAACATCTCACACACACATACAAACACACACGGTATAAACATAGTAATATGGTTACCTGTGAAGGCATGCTAGGGAATCAGAATGGGGAATAAAAGAATAAATAAGAGAACTGTGATTAACTTAATAATCTACTCTCAAGGTTAACATTTTTTAAAGGTTTATGGCAGTTTAAAAATAAAGTCTATTCCAGAGATTGCCAAAAAAAATGATAAAATTCCACAACCCAAGGAGATGTTACTGTAGTTATGAAATTGACAAGAAGAGAGAAAGAAAATGAACTCTCCACTTGCTAAAACGGGGATAGATCCTCCTTAGGAAGTTCATAATTAGGGGCTCTTGCTGTTCAGTAATTGCAAGAAAACCAGCCTGGCTCCAGCCCCCTTGCCTGCTGCGAGGGCAAGACAGAATTACAGACTCACATGAAGGATGGACACTGGTGGATGGTACCCATCAGAGAGCATGATAACAGGTATGAGGCTCTAGGTCAGAGACAGCCACCCCAATTTAGGCTGCATGTAATTAAAAGGCATTCATGGGTAGAAACTGACCCTCACCATCTTAGGCATTTCAGAGGCCACTCATCTGAGGCAAAATTCTTTATTGTTTTCTTTGCCCTTTTGATTTTAAAATAATGTGTAGAAATCATATAACTTGGCAAAATAAAAAATAAATACCCTATCATCTGGCCAGTGTTTAAAGTGCAAAGGTTTTTAGTGACTGTGTAGTGAGAGCACATAAACACGCAGAGGCAAAACAAATACTTTGATGAATAAAAATATGAATTTGAGGGCAAATGAGGCATGAAACATACTGGCCAATAAACAACACAGAAGAAGGTCATATTAAAAATATTTTTATCTAACCAGACCAGGTTGAGCCAGAATACTCACCAAGACAAGAGTTTCAAGGAAGTTGCATTTCCTAACAAGTACAGAGGATTGGAGTTCTTTTATTTGTTGTAATTCAGACATAAAGAAGCCTAGGTACTTACTGGACTGTGATTTTGAAGTTAAGACTATGAAGGTTTAACATATCTAAAAATGCATCAGTGACCTATCATGAAAAAGATAAAATATGCCTAAAATATTCCTGTACTCACCACTCTTTTTTTGAAAATGCCTCGTCCAGGAGGCCCTTATGTTCATAAAGTCCTTGTTAGTCCACAAAGCTCCTTTAAAACCATCTCACAAAGTGGAAAGGATGGGCATTATTTTCTGGATGAGGAAATCAGAAAAGAAAGTTCAGGTGATTTTCTCAAGCTCTTATGGTCAGGGATAGTGTAGTCCAACTAAGGATCTGACATACAGGACTCCTAATGTAGTAGAGGCCCTGCTAATCTGCCAGTCCTGAGGTTTCAGAGAGCCACTGTGAAACGTGCACTGTTTGGTCCCTGCTGCTCTTTTAGGCAAAGCTGATTTCAGGAGGCTGCTTTGTACCAACACATCCCATATCAACCATCCCTTTCTCAAGGGAGGCAGGATGGTGCGGTAGCTTAGAGCTAGACAGGCCTGGGTGCAAATCCTAAGCCAATTAGATACCTGCTATGGGGCTTTGGAATGTTGCTGGCCTCTGTAAAACTGAGTTTTCTCCTCTGTAGTGATGATAATTACTGTCTTTCAAAGCCCTGACGATAATAAAGGCCTTGGCTCACAGTGAGCATTAGTACCATTTCTCCTCCACAGTAGGCAAAGGTAAACAAGGAGAAGCATAAACTTTCAGGGCATGATCAGAAGAGGTCGTACACGGGGCAGCCTGGGGCTTCCTAGTCAAGTCTCAAACAGAATCTTGAACAGAATGACCTAGGAATGCAGACTTTTCCGTGCATAGAATTTATCACAACCAAAAGAACAATGAGAATAAACTGTCTTAAGAGACTCTGTCACTCCACCCCCACCCCACCACATGCACACCCAGGAGCACTGTGGGTCGAAAGAAAACGATTCTTTCAAGATTCCCAGACCAGTCTGTGCAAAGTGAAAAGGTTTCCAGCCCCTGTCGGTTCTGAGAAATACCTGAGCCTTGCAAGGCTGAGGTCACCTGAAGCTCCTCGGGGGGCTCTCTGTCTGCACTAATTAGAGAAAGCAATATTGTTTGAAAGCATTGCCTTCATCTGTCTTCCAGCCTCTCTTTGCTCCAGGATTTGGGTGTTCGCAGGCCCAGGCCACACAGCCTGCCAGTCCTTCAAAGGCAGGAGATAAACACAAGCTCACCAAACAGGTGGTGACAAGAGACGTGCCCAGACTGCCTTGGCCGTTCCGCTCTGCACCTTCGTTCATTCTCCTTATCATTTGTCAAGCAAAGGCAGGCTGGTGAGCCAGGGCTTCCATGCCTTCAAAAGGAAATATTGACTAAACGGCGATGCTGCTGCTTCCATGACCTCCTCTTTACCTGCTAGATACCCACAGGGATTCACATTCTCAAAAGAGGAGTCATCATTAGACTTTTCTCACTGACATCCAGAGGCCCAAGAGAGAGCAAGAGAAATGAAGGGCCAGTCTTAGGAGGGGTTAGGAACTGCACCAAGAAACTGGAAAATGCAAAATTAACTTGCAAGGATAAGAATGTACAGACAGAAGCTGAGATTTTACTTAGAAGCTGAGAAAAATATACTCTATGATGAGGAAGGAGTCCAAAATTCCCCAAGAATTTGGCTACTTACCCTACTGGCTAATAATGTCACTTCTTTGGAAAGCTGACATTTTCCCTATATGCCTACAAAACTTCTCTTCTTAGAATTTTAGGAGAAGGACCCCTAAGTTGAGAGAGGGACAAAATGAAGTTTTTACAGTGCTGGCTCAGATAATGGGCTTGGTGAAGTAGAAAATAGTTTTTGAGTGAGCAAGGAGGAGGAAAGAAGGAAGAAAACCAGTGGGGTTGGGGTGGGGCTGGAAGGTGGTATTTTGTTTTTCTTCTTCTCTAGTGGGAGATGGCTGACCAGAAATTAGAAGGACACGTTCTGTGCCATAGAAAACAAATTCTGTGGCCCTGGGTGTTCCCAAAGAATGTCCATACACCTGAGCTCACATTTTGAGGTAGATCACAGGCCAGAAGACTAAGATCTGACTAGAGCTTAGGCCTCTTATCCCCATCCACTCTTCTTCTCCAACTGTCTTCCAGAAGTTTTCTGAAGACTCTCTCCCAGCCACTCTTAAGCACACTAGTCCCATCTCCAAGTCACCTCAACACATACCCCTCCTTGAGGAACAGGACTATATCTGGTTCCAAAACGGGTTCTGTCCTCAGACAGGACTAAAAACAGACTTTGAGCTTCCTACAGGGTGGATTTCCAGCATGATTGTATGTAAGGATTTTTTCCCCTAACAGTAAAAGTTTCATTTATGTTTAAAGGTAACCTTGACCAGTCTACTCAAATAAATGAATATTTCCCTCTTGACAAATGCAAATGCATTTCCCAACAATGTATCTGCATGACCATCTCATTTGGAAAATAGAGTGGCTAACATAATTGTGATGCTATCAGTGAGAAACCTTCAGGGTTTTCTTTTCTTTTTTCTTTCCTTTCTTTCTTTTTTCCTTTTTTCTTTTTTTTTTGGAGGGGTGTGGATAGGCATCTTCTTGTTTCTCACAAACTGGTGTCTAGCCTGAAGGAGAAACACAGAAAGCACAGGATATATAGGCATGACATGCCTGGGAAGACTGGGCTGTTTCTCTTTAGCTGGAGCCCAAAGAAGGGCCAAGGGGAGCAGCAGAAGATAAGGTCAAGAAGGTAAGCTAAGTTTATATGAGGACGGTCTCTAGACATTTTCTTTCATGCAATGGGGTGCCATCTAAGTAAGACATTTAAGTAGGTAATACATGGGATTGGTATTTCAGTTCTGTGACACTGTGTGGAGGTCCTAGAAAAAGGAGGACCTAAAGACAGAAGGAGGAGACGATTGTTCATTTAGGGAACAAACCCTGAATGCCTGCAATATGCCAGGTGCTCTGCCAGGCACTGCATGCATGGTAATGAATGAAGTCAACACCATGACTGCCCTGCAGTTTGCAGTCCAAGAGCATGTGGGGGTGCCAGTGGAAGGCACTGATGGTCCCAGATGCATTTACGATGTGCTTGGGGAAGGTTCTCGACATGGTGAATTTGAGATGTCTATGAAACAGCCACACGGGGTGTACAAGGGGGCCTAGAGTCAATGCATTCCCACAAGTTTAAACAGGAATAGAATCTGAAACTCATTTCATCTGAAGAAAGCCTGCTTTCTTAATCATTATCTGTGGGTTCCCACTCAGAAGAGGACATTTCCCTTGAAGCTTTCCTTGTCAAACTGAGTGGTGAGAAACCCGCCCAAGTAACCATGCAATTAAATGACAAAGCCCCAGGGTTAAACCCAGGCCTGTGGGGCCAGGGTCTCCCCTCCAATGCTGGGTGCAGAATAAAGGGTTTGGAGCAGAAGCCCCAGGTCTGAATTCCAATTGTGGGACTCAGTCACTACAATCCTTCCTCCCCTTTTCTACACAGAAGTTGATTATTATCACCCAACACTGTACAAAACTCAAGGGAGATTGGACATAAAACAGACCTGAAGCAAATTCTCAGTGAGTCTTCCTCTTCTACAAAGGAAACCTTGACCATCAAACCACTAGCCATCTTTTATACATCCCTTCTAGGGGCCAAAAGCCCTTCACCTACAGAAACTCCGCTTCCATTCATTAACATTTCTTTCAGTGACATTTACATATTTTATTCCACCCTCTCTAATGTAGCAAACCCTTCCTCTCACCCGATTCTGTTCTCAGAGTTTGCTAGTCCTTAGTAAAAATAACAGATTTACTGCTTCAGTTCCCACAATGCACACGTAATTATTAGGTCCTGCCTTAAAGCAAATTCAAACATCTTCTATGATCATTCTTCTCAAGTGTCAGAGATCTGGCAATCCAACTTCAGGATGACTCTTAACATATAGTCTACCATCTGGAGCTAGCTACCCATAAGTTGTAATATTTCAGTGCCTTCCAGGTGCTCTATATGACCTGCTAATTATCTGTCAAAATGTAGGCATCAGACACAAATCAAATAGGTGAAAAGAACTTGATCTAATCTCTGTTTTCCAGTTTCTGAGTCTCTGAATACCACATACATCAAGCCTGTGTCTTGCTCTGGGACAGCACATACTTTAATGCATTCCCCAAAGCCCACAATTCTTTGCAAAGAACTGTTACCTCTGCCACTCAGATTAATAAGCCAATTCTCTTTCCTTGCCTGAATATGTCTGAACAATATAGAGCTGATCCAGCCCCCTCCTTGCCAGCAGGCATGTCGCAGTGCCCTGATATGAAGGTCTCTTGAACTTCAGCACAGGAGAAACTCAGTTTTCTGAGGAGAAAACATAGGCTTGGAGGCAACTCTTGACAAGGCTATCTGATTTAATTTGTCCTCTCCTTTGTGGACAAATGTCGAAGGAGATAAGAGCTACCACAGCATTTAGCTTTTATTTCCCTTCCTGAATTCCAGGAAGAAGTCCTAACTTTTGATAAGCAAACCAACTTCAATTATGTGGGACACACCTCTTGATAAATTCATTCAACTAATAGTTATTGTTCAGTTACTGTGTACCAGGTCCTGTGCTAGCTGGAATGTAAATAAAAAACATGATATTCTATGGTCAGGAACATTAATTCCTCAAGATTTTATACAGTATCAGTGGCTTTTGTCTGATGAGTGTTTGATGTATACAACCCAAATCCTCAGATTTAAAAGACAGGTCAGCAATTTTTTAAATTGGTTTTTAATGTTTATATTAGAGAGAGAGAGTGCAGAGTGCGAGTGAGGGAGTGGCAGAGAGAAAGCAATACACAGAATCTGAAGCAGGCTCCAGGCTCTAAACAGTCAGCACAGAGCTCAACACTGGGCTTGAACTTGTGAACTGTGAGATCATGACCTAAACTGTCAGATGCTCAACTGACTGAGCCATCGAGACACCCCAGCGATTTTTTAAAAAGTGTATTCTCAGGGTACCTGGGTGGCTCAGTCCATTGGGTGCCTGACTCTTTGTTTCAGCTCAGGTCATGATCTCATGGTTTGTGAGATTGAGCTCAGTATCAGGCTCTGGGCTGATACAGAGTGGAGCCTGCTTGGGATTCTCTCTCCCTCTTTCTCTGCCCCTCCGCTACTTACACCCCCACCCCTCAAAATCAATAAACTTAAAAAAATAAGTAAAAAGTGTACTCTTTTACACTGCTGTGGAACTTCAGGAGAGCAGGGATTTTTGTCTGTCCTATTCAGGCTGTATCCCTAGCATCCTGAATGGTGTCTGAAACATAGTAGGTACTCAATAAATATTTGCTGAACAAATCAATGATGCTCTTGACCCACAGAGAAGAAGGCAATTATCTTCCATATCCCTTAACCCAGTAAGTAGTTGGGGAATACTAGCATTGCCTTCTAACCAGCAAACTTAGGAGTAGGCCTACTTTATAGGAAAAGATGGTTTACATAAATTGCCAATGACATAAGCAAATGTCTATGATATCGATCTGTGTGCAAAAGCAAGTTACAAAACAATATGTAAGCTTATTTTTAAGCCAATATGTAAATAGTGGCTCTTCAGACTTATAGGCTTTGGGGTAGTTCTCATTTTCCTTCTGTGTATATTCAATGTTACCTAAATTCCCTACAATGCACATTTAAAAATATTACTCTAAAAGAAAGCTCACAATCCAAATTTAGATCTGATTATCAGTTTGCATTTTGAGACTATTCAAGGCCTTCCATCTAGCTAGAAATTGCAAAAACCCTACTGTAGGAGAAAAAAGAGGAATATGAGGTTCCTAGCAGGTGGTGATATTTCATTCTAGGCATGGTGAGAAGAGAGGTGGCCCTAAGAATCACCAGATAATGACCAATCAGTGACCTGTGTCAAAGAGCTAATTATGCCAGTTATAACTCTGGGAAGGTCACCTAGATAGATGGGAAAGGTATGAGTGCAGAAAAGACAATGCACCAAAAATGAAAAGGAATCTTCTTGAAGTCCAGGAGAATAATGCCACCAAAATCTACTTAACAATAATTAGCTATATTTCACTGAAGTCCCAAAACAGATTTTTCCTAAATAAGATCAGGAATGTAAAGCCATTTTTTAAATTGCTACTCTCTTTTTTTCTCCTCTTTCTCACCTAGCAAAAAGGTTAACTAGGATTTCAAAGCCTAGCTTAGCTGCAGCTTCTCTGGAGTTTGGCAGCTGTTGGGGTTTGGTGTTTGAATGCCAGTTATTTGCTCTGCCAGCAATGTGTTAGGATAATCACCCACTGAAGGATTTCAACACATTACATTTCCCCAGAAGCCTTTGTCTAACAAGGTAATTTATGACCTGTTCAGCAATCTGGTCTTTACAAAACAATAAATTCACACTTGCGCTGGACTTCAAAGCTGCCATTATGAGCCTTGGTAGCAGAAGGCATCCTGTAGTTGAGAGCCAGATCAACAGATAAGTGAGTCTTTAAATGATCTCTTTCAGGCAGGCTGCAGAGGGGGAAAGCTGACAGCCACTGCAGCAGCATTTGGCTATTCTTGCAAAATCTGACCCTCAAATTGGGTCCTCCTGACAATGTTAAAACCATTACACCCACTCTACAGAATGTGAGATCTGTAGGATTTAGGAGGTTGGGACAAGCAGCTGCTCCTGTCCTTGGTAAGGACAAGGAACAAATTTGTAGGGAGAATGGAATGAGCTCTGTTCCTGACATATTTAGTGTGAGGTCTCCGAACTGGATGAGGACACTTAGCAAGGCACTTGGAAATTCTTACCCAGAATTCAAGGCAGAGGTCCAAGCACAAATAAGAGATGTTTCTGCCTTCTCTCTATCTACCTCAGTGGTTCCCAAACATGGCTGCACTTTGGATTCACCTGGGAGCTTTAAAAAGAACTTATGCCTGGGTCCGACTTCCAGAGATTCTGATGTAATTGGTCTGGGTTGTGGCTGGATATTCAGGAATTTATATCTCCCCAGGTGATTCTAGTGCTCAGCTACGTTTGGGAACCACTGCTCTTAGTGTAAAAGATCTGGCCCTCCTTTAAGCACAACTGTACAGACCTTAGGAAGCTTTATTCAACATCTGCACCCTTAGAATTATACTTAAAAAGGCAGAGATCCAAATGATAATTACCCTTTGTACAGCTGACCCTTGAACAATGTGAAGGTTGGGCATCAACACTCTGCTTCCCCCACACAGTCAAAAATCCTAGTATAACTTTTGACTTCCCCAAAACTTTACTAATAGCCTACTGTTGACTGGATGCCTAACCGATAACATTAACATTCGATTAACATATACGTTGTATGTTATATGCATTGTATAATGTATTCTTACAAAAATGTAAGCTAGTGCAGAAAACGTTAAAATTACAAAGAGAAAATACATCTATAGTATTGTACGGGTATTTATTGAAAAACTCTGCATATAGTGGGCCCACGCAGTTCAAACCCCTGTTGTTCAAGGGTCAGACTTACTGGTGTTCTGAGGCTGCTGCAACAAATTATCACAAATATGCTATCTTAAAACAACAGAAATTTGTTCCCACAGGTCGAAAGTCTGAAATCAGTAATGCTGGGTGGAAATCAAGGTGGGCTCGAGAGGCTCAGGAGGAGAATCTGTTCCTTGCCCCTTCCAACTTCATTCTTGGCTTCCTGGTAATCATATTCTTCCAAGCTACATCTCTGTGATCACATTGCCTTCTCTTCTTTTTCTGTACACAAATCTCCTTCTGCCTCTTAGAAGAATATATAGGATTGTATTTAAAATCTACATGGAAAATTCAGGAAGATCTTCTGATCTCAAGATCCTTAATTTAGGGGTGCCTGGGTGGCTCAGTCAGTTAAGTGTCTGACTTCGGCTCAGGTCATGATCTCATGGTTTGTGGGTTGGAGCCCCGTGTCAGGCCCTGTGCTGACAGCTAGCTCAGAGCCTGGAGCCTGCTTCAGATTCTATGTCTCACTCTCTCTCTGATTCTCCCCTGCTCACACTGTCTCAATCTCTCTCTCAAAAATAAATAAAAAACATTTAAAAAAATTTTTTTAAAAAGATCCTTAATTTATTCATTCCTGTGATGTCCTTTTTACCATATGCACTAACGTTCACAAATTGGGACCCAGTATCTTTGAGGGGCTATTTAATCTGTAACGGTCAGCTCAAGGGTTCACATTTATCTCATGTACAAAATAAATTCACCCCATCTTACAGTCCTGTAAAGTCTCTACCCATTATAGTAGCAGCTCATATCCCAAATCACATCTGGGTGAGTCTCAGCTCTGTCATTTACTACCTGGTGAACTTGGCTTCATATTTAACTTGCCTGAGCCTCAGTTTCCTCCCACGTAGAAAAGAGATAATGACAGCACCAATTTCATTGAGGTTTACAAACTTTAAATGAGATAGCATCTGCAAAGTATTTATGTAGAACCAGGCCCTTCATTAGCAGACCAAAAATACTGGCAACTGTCTTAGTCTGTTCAGGTTGCTACAACAAAGTAGCAAAGACTCGGTGGCTTATTAATGACAGAAGTTTATTACTCACAGTTTTGGAGGCTGGACATGCAAGATCAGGGTGCCAAAATTGTTAGGCTCTGGTAGGAACCCTCTTCCAGGTTGCAGATGGCTCGCTGTGTCCTGACATGACAGAAAGAAAACTCTCTGGAGTTCCTTTTATAACGGCACTATTCCCATTCAAGAGGGCTCTACCCTCATGACCTAATCACTTTCCAAAGACTCTCCCTCCTAAAACCATCACTGTGGGGGTTAGGATTTCAAAAGGTGAATTTTGAGGGGCCACAAACATTGAGCCCATTGTAGTAATGATGATAAATAATAGCAAACCTTATGAATGTTATTCCAAGAATGGAAGTCCACATCAGGTTACTTGATGGGCTGCTTGGATTTTAATTAATAATACTAATATCAGCTAATGATTATTTAGCTATTTATGTCAGGCACTATTCTAAGTGCTATACACATACTGACTCATTTCGTTTTTGGAAATAATTCTGTGAGGTAGATACTATTATTACCCCCTGTTAATAGAGACAAAAACAGAGAGAAGTTAATCCCAGGTCACAGAGCAAACACGTGAAAGAGCCAGGAATGCAACCCAGGCAGACTGTCTCCCCTGTCCTTGCTTACAGCTACTACACCATCTCAGCTTTCACTGTACAAGGGGTAATTTGTGACACAGCAATCTGTCTGGTCTTAAAGGTTCTGTGATTCTGTGATTCTGGCTAGCTGATTTCTAGAGTCCATCACAACTTTAGCATCTTAAGTACAGCCAAGGAGAAATTTCTGACTTCTCAATTTGTCCCTGTATAGGAGAAATTCAGACTTCAGTGGTTCTAGCTGTCAATCTCCTGCAGCCTTTGGGCAAAGGAACTCCTTCTCAAGACCATGTGGTTACTGCTGGCACTAGCCACCTGGCTGCCAGATTGGCGAGAGCTCATGAACAGACATCAGGAGAGTCTGGGGTTCCCACCCAGCTCATCTCTTTGAACAGGCTGCAGCTGCCTCAAAGGTTGTTCTTTGGCCAGGACATGATTGCAAAGTTCACACTTAAAAGTTCATTTAAGAGGATTTAAAAGAAACAACAACAGAAGCAGGTGGAGTAGAAGTGACCTAGTCACCTTTTGCCCTTAGTGCTGCATCAACAGCTGGGAAGAACAGGGTGAGCCAGCAATGCCAGACCATAAAGCTCTATAACTCTCAGCTGGTGGTAGCTTTGAAGAGAATGCCTACCAGGGACTCTGTTCTGGAGCAAAGTGGTCCTCAGTGACGGAGAGAAATGCGGCTAGAACTCATAGCAAATGTGGATGGGAGTAGTTGGAACTCACCAGCAAAGGTGATTTGACCACTTCTTCCCAAACAGAGGAGGTCTCTTCAGTGCCCAGGTTAGGCTTGTGGCTTTTAGGGGTCTTGGGTTTGAGGACGGAGAGCAAGTTTTGCAGAGAATTAAAGATTAGCTGCCTACAATGTTGGTTTTCTTATTCCATGAACAAAGCAGTTTACGAATCTGCCCATCTCTGTTGCTTAATAAGTTTATATCCTAAGCTACCCTTTGTGGTGAAAATGAGACGGTAAGAACAAACAGGGGTGGCGAAGGAGGGAGAATTGTAGGAGCAGATAATCTAGTGATTTCCCCAGGTCAAAATCAGGAATATTTAGGTTTGAAAAGAAAATATCATGTCATCTATTTTGAGACAAAGCACCAAACTCAAATGACATTCTTTAGTAACCCTGGCCCTCCCCTCACACCAAAGGAAAAATTACTGCATGCCATCCTTTTTTTCAAAAAAGAGATTTTAGATAATATTCTACATGCTTTTTAAAAGGTACTGACTGGGGCGCCTGAGTGGCTCAGTTGGTTAAGCTTCTGACTTCAGCTCAGATCATGATGTCAGGGTTTGTGGGTTCAAGTCTTGTGTCAGGCTCTGTAGTGACAGCTGAGAGCCTGGAACCCGCTTCCGATTCTGTGTCTCCCTCTCTCTCTCTGCCCCTTCACTGCTCATGCGTGCGCTCTCTCTCTCTCTCAGATAGGTAAACATGAAAGAAAATGTTTTAAAAATTTAAGGCATTAACTACTATTATTAAATGTAGGATTATAATCAGGGTGACTAATCATTCCTGTTTGCCTGGGACTCAGGTAAACTTTCAGTGCTAAAACCAGGAAAGTCCTAAGCCAACCAGGACAGTAGGACTGTAGATGTCACTGATATGTAAGAAGTGAGGTCACATTTTTGTCATATTACATACTGACTTTTCTGTTTACTACTCAAGTCATTCAACTGCTTAATATCACAAATAAAGTCAAATTTTATTGGCCATTTCTGATACCTCTTCTAAAGTGCTATCATAAAGTTACCAGTCTTCTGTTTTGTTGTAGACGATCTTTAACTTTAATTCCCATCTACTCTCCTATATCAGAATCATGTCAGTTCAGAAAATGGCAGAAAATGGCAACCATAATATTATGTTACTAACAAGAGTAGGAAAATTAGGCCATTTATCCCATTTCAAACAAGAATGTCTTTTCACAGAATTTATGGCCTTAGATTTACTTTTACAACTTAATTTAATCTTTTGAAAAACACTATCCATTTTCCTTAAATTTACTGAATTTAATCTGTTCATAAAAAGGACAGTTGTGATACCTTGGCCTGCCACACCATTACTCACACACACACATACACACACACACACACACGCACTTCTGAAACCGTTTTTGAAGAGAACATGTTTAAACAGATTTAACCTGAGATATATTAGAAAGAGCACAAGCTCAGGAATCAGACTAATTTGACAGAGGGAATGCCTAATTTTGCCTGAAATTCCTTCTCTAAAAAATATTTATAATTCTCACCACAACATAAATTACTGGTTATATGCTCCAAAATGCTGATTTATATAAGATTCCAGTGAAAATGCCAGAGTTCTATCAAATGTCCTTTATCTTTGTTTTTAAAAATATAATGGCACTGTTGGGCAACTTCTGTGGTTCAATCTTTTATCCTAGGAATTTAGGCTTGTAAAAAATTCACATACAGTTGACTTCTTTGTTACTATGGATTAAAATAGGAGCTGGCAACAGAAAAGTAACAATTGGTAATTGTTCATAACTTTGTAAATTAAAAGATCTCAAGTTCATTTTTTTAAATGTTTATTTATTTGTTTTTGAGTGGAGGAGGGGGTACAAGCAGGGAATGGCAGAGAGAGGGAGACAGAGAATCCCAAGCAGGCTCTGTGACATGGGGCTTGAACCCATGAACCATCTGATCATGACTTGAGCCAAAATCAAAAGAGTCAGCCACTTAACTGATGAGCCACTCAGGCACCCCAGATTTGAAGTTTAAAAAAAGACATTATTCTCTTCCTGTTGGGAACATGTTTCTTCTACGGAGCGATGCACACTTGTGCTAAGAATGATGCTAGAAATAATGTCACCAAATAAAACTAGCAGCAAAGTAAATTTTCCCTTTAATTTCAACTATGCAAAATGTTTGGGAGTCCTGAGGCACTGTGACAAACTATTTTTTCTTGGTAATAGAGAGATAATTGAATTCCTTTCCATTTCAACTCTTCCTATTGAATTTCTATCTAACATTCATTTTTATTCAGGCATTCTAACTTGCCCCAAATGTTAGCGAGTTGGACTTCGATTCCATCAGTTACCTTGTCTTTGGTCAATACAGTATCATAAACAATCTGTTATGTAGTAGAGTTCTAAGAAATGGAATTCTGGCTGCAAGAGTGTGTACTGACCACAGGTCAGCCTGTGGGAAGTTAAGTGGTTCGTAAAACATATGAAGTATTCGTGTTGTGACTTAAGATTATGAAGGAAAAGAAATCAACATTTATTAAGTGACTGTGCAGTCCTGCATGCTGTGGGTACTGAACTGCAAGATATTTCATCCTTGCGTATCACGAGGGATAACAACCATCAGTTCCATTCTTAGTGAAGAAACTGAGTCAGAATTAGACATTCTCCCTCTATCAGGTCTTACCCTGAAGTCTAGGCTCTTTTAATATACCAAAGGACAAACCTGTTTCAGCTTGTTCTGTTCAAAACAGGTTGCAAAAATCTATAAAGGGGGAAAATGTATGACTTCTCTCAGAAAAACCTCTTAGAAAGCTGTAGAGGCTTATAATGTCATAGGACCTAGTTTCAGTTTTAAGACCTTTTATCCCTGTTTTCAGAGTATAACTAAGATGCCTAAAAGTTAAAGTGTGCAAAACCGAACTTTCTGTCTTCTCTCACCAAATCTACTTTTACTCCTTAAGCCAGAGTCTGATTACGGTGGGGTGGGAGTGAGTGGTGGAAACAAACACAATCAATCAATCAATCAATCAATATCCTACCAACCCCAAAAGGTAGATATTAAAACTTTCGTTTTATAGATGGGAATACTAAAGCTAATGTCTCTTGATGGAACATCCTAGTTGTCTAATGCCAAAGCTTATCTTTTGGTTGCAATGATTTTCCCCCCAACATCCACCATACAAGCTAGAAACTTGGAAGTCAACATAGACTTTTTCTTCTTCCTTCTCACATCTACTTGTTCACTTAATCCCATTAATTCTACCTTTCAAACATCTTTCTCTATCTCCACTGTTATTACCTATGTTTAGGTCTTACCTAAATTTCTTACCTGGTCTTTAGCAAAATTCTCCTAACTCAGCTCTTGGATGACTGCTTCTCCCCACACTCACATACATTATACCCAATACACTAAATGGTATTAGTGTAATGATCCGAATCGATCATATCCCTTACTCAAAATCTTTCAATGGTTCACCATTCTCTGCTATAAAAGGTACAAACTCCTTATAGCAGAAAAGGTTCATTATCTTGTCTTTACAATCTTTTCACTTATCTCCAATCATTCCCACATACAACTCCACCAAATCCCTTATAATTCCAATGCAACTACAAGTTTCTTGAACTCCAACTATGTTCTAAACACTGTATTGGCCATGGAGACACAGCAATGAACAAGACAGAACTAGTTCTTGGCCTCACAGAGCTAAGAGTCTAAAAGAGACATTAAATAAGTAACAGATAGCAAGATGAATACCGTAAACCAGTAAGTGCAAGAGTACCGAGCAAGAAATAACATGAAAGAAAGTGTGATGTTTAACCTGAGATGTAGAGAATGGCATGAATTAGCCCAGCAAAGATGAGAAACTACCCCAAGTAGATAAGCAATACTTCTGTGCATGCCTAATACCTCTGACATATTCCCATGGAAGCTGCTACATTGCTTTAGACTGAGTATCTCTGCCATCTGCACTATACTGAAGACTTTCTCTGCACAGGGTCAGTACACTAGTCACAGTCTATAATCTAGTCAGCTACTGTGCCTGGCAGGCCTGAATGTTCACGTTTTTGATGAGGATGGTGATGACATTAAGCACCTTGTATGTGATACTGCTGTGACATGTTAGTAAATTACCGATAAATTTTATAACACTGCTCCAAAACAGATAATATACTTATTTTTACATATACAGAAACTGTGGTCCAGAGAAGTTGAACAAGTCTTCAAAATTAAATACAAACCAATGAGATGGGGTCAGTTTCAAACCCAGATCTATTTAATTTCACAGTCTTTCCATTCCACTAGGGCATACTGCAGCTGATACTCAGAAGACACACTGTGACTGTAATCAAACTTTGCTGGGTGTTAAACACCAGGAAAGAAAGAAGTTTCCTTTGTTATTGTTAATAATTTGGCCTTCCACACCGCCTGGGAGTTTCATGAGTGTCTACCTTTTCCCAAAGGCATTTTCATCTCATAGAAAAAGCCTAATTTCTGGTATAATACTGAGAACCAGATCACCATAAGTAAACCAACTCTTTGCTAAAAGACTCCTCTTTAACCATCAATAGCTCCGTCTGTTAAACTTCACCTGACATCACATGTTACAGAGAAGAGTTGAGGATAGTAAGTCTTAATGAAGGGCCCTTGCACTGGATCCCTGATAACCTGGAGAGAAGCAGTCAGGATGGCAGCGAGAGTGTGAGTCAGCCTGCAAAGGAATAAGGAGTGAGAAGGAGGTGGGCAAGCTGGAGTAGCAGATAATGTGTGTGACAACAACAGAAATATTAGTGGGAGCTAGCACAGAAGGTATTTGTTAGGTCTAGAGACACCCGAATGTGTTGTAGAGCAGAGGAAAGGAGCTAGCAGAGGGCAGGTTCAAGATGCAATTTACAGGGGCACCTGGGTGGCTTAGTCGGTTAAGCGTCCAACTTTCACTTAGGTCATGATCTGGCAGTTCGTGTGTTCGAGCCCCACGTCAGGCTCTGTGCTGACTGCCAGCTCAGAGCCTGGAGCCTATTTCAGAGTCTGTATCTCCCTCTCTCTCTGATCCTCCCCTGCTCATGCTCTCTCTCTCTCTCTCTCTCCTAGAAATAAATTAAAAAAAAAAGATGCAATTTACAGGTAGGTGAGTATGGGTTTAAAGGCAGGGGGAGGGATTAGCTTTGGCATGGTGAAGGACACCTATCATCAATAGACAAAACAAAAGCAGGAAAGGGGAGAATTCCCATGGAAAGGATTTGAGATCAGAAGGAACTGGAATCCCCAGTATTTTTTTAAAAATCCAGTTTTCCTTAATTTCTTTACTGAAGACTGCATAAGAGACTTCAGTAGCTATAAATTTTCAATTCCCTAGAAGTGCATTTTGCAAAATGTTTGGGTGTAGCTGAATAGAGAGATAAAGTAGATAAGTTTTAAGAAGCTGCCTATGGTTGTGGCTAGAGGGCTAGAACATAAGCATGTAATAAACGAGGGGATGGAACAGGAGTTGGGTATGCTAGAGATTGGGGGCATCTGAAAGGAGAGAGAAGGAGTAAAGTGGAGGATAAGAAAAGTACATACTCATTTTGTTCTTATATTCATTGCGCCTAGGCTGCATAAATACAGAACATTTCTTCCTTCCTCCAGCACATTGCCGTGAGAAGACAACAATAAAAACGGTTTGGAAACTATAAAGAACCTTGCATTGTTGTTAAATAGATGAGTACGCAGGTAGATGGGTGCATAGGTGGATAGATAACTGGAAGGATAGAGTGATAGAAAGGCAAATAGAATACCTAGATAGAGAATAAAGAATATAAAGTCTTCATATTGAAATATCTCAAATATGTCTTCTGATTAGAAGACTATCAGTGCTACATTATTAGGCAGATGAGGAGAAAGGCAAGTGAACTTTTCTCTGGCTTTTCAGATTTGGCCAATATCAGGAAAGGCAGAGAATGGCAAGAGGCTTTATCCAAATATATTTATTTAGTAAGAGCTAAGAGTAAGAGTTAGACATGGTAAACACTTTTTACATTGCAAGCAGTGGGAAGATGCTGGGTATTGGTATGTCATAATTTCAAACCCACTTGTTTATAACTAAGTGAAGTTGTTTTGATCTAAAGATGAATTTGTTTACACTGAGAAAGCTGTGTCAGGATGTTGTCATCGACATCTGTTGTCAATAGGCAGTCAGTTAGCTCAACTGTTAACAGGTGCCACTGGGGACTTCTTGATAAGAACATATGAAAGAACAGCTATGACATAATGGGTATTTAAACTTTAGGTTAATGTTTGCTGATCAAAATAGCTCTCCAAACTCTCGAGACACTTGCTCCAAATGTGGCATGGCCAGTTCATTCTTGGTCAGCAGTAGTGTTAAACCATGCAGCATTTTCCTTAAGAAAATGTTCCTTTAGGAACATGTGTTCCTGCCTCAGTGAGGCTACTCCTTATAGCCTGTGTCACAAGCTGTGTAATGATCCCTGGAGTAATAACCTTCAGATTAGCCCACCTTGCCTGACAACCCCAGTGCCATCTCCAGCTAGCTACTCGCCCCACTAGTGAGGGGCATACACCAGCTGATACCCAGCTTTTACTTGGAAGGACTGATTACCAAGAACCAACCTGTAGAAAGTTATACCTCAATTAAATTTAGACTCTCTTTCTTTTATCTCCTCTTTACCTGGAATAATGGTGTAATTAATCTATCATTGGTTTGGAGTAGGTTATTTCTTTAATGGCTTATTAAGAGACACTATCCTGTATACTGTTGGCTTGTGAAATATTATTTCAAATTATAATTCCTGCAGTTATCCAGTATTAAATAAACTATTGGCAAAGACAATCTCAATCTCTTAGTATTCGCCTTGAACAAAACAAGAACTAAAGACTTTTTTGGCTCCACATGTTGAATCAGATAGCCTTGGCCACTGGAAGCCACTGAAAAAGAAAATGGGTATAAAAATCATGAATAACGCAGATGAGAGGATATAAACACACTTCTTGAAACAAAATGGACAACCAAAATTTAGATTAGCAGGAGCAGATATTAAGCTGAAATCAGAGAGATGACACCACGTGAACCTAAGAGTTTAATTTGTAATGGATTTGTAGATAATATGTTTTAATTATATATCATTATAATATTATATAATGTTTTAATTATATATAATCATTTGTAGATAATATGTTTTACTTTTAAATTTTATATTTCTATTTTGATGGAGATTCACACATATTTTCTAGGAAATCATATTTTAGTGTGAACACTTAAAGTATTTCTCATCTATTAGCTAAACTAAAAGAATTTAATTTCCAGGAGAGCAAAATCATTCTTGTTTAGGGTAACTGGGAAAAAGAAAACAGAGAGAAGGCATGGGCTTCCAGTTATAAAGTAACTAAATCACAGGGATCAAAGGAACAGCATGGAGGAGGGGGCACCTGGATGGCTCATTTAGTTAAGTACCTTACTCATGATCTCAGCTCTGGTTTTGATCTCAGGGTCATGAGTTCAAGCCCTGAGTTAAGCCTTGCACTGGGTATGAAGATGAAGATGAAGACGAAGATGAAGAAGGTACTGCGTAGAAGACAGTCAGTGGCATTATGATAGCATTGTCTGGTGACAGATGGTAGTTACACTTGTGAGCATTGCACAATATACAGGGTTGTTCAATCAGTATGTTGTATTTCTGAAATTAATGTAATATTGCATGTTAATTATACTTCAATAAAAATTAATTTAAGAGAAAAAGGAGAAGGTGGGAACCTGGGGGGAAATCTATGAGATAAAATCATTTATGGAGAAGGATATATATATCTATAGATAGATAGATAGATAGATAGAGATATCTAGTAGTCCCTACATCCAACATAGGGCTTGAACTTATGACCCTGAGATCAAGCATCACATGTTCTACCAACTAAGCCAGCCAGGAACCCAGCAAAAATATTTTTATAATAAAGCTGTACAAAATACCTATATGCCTATAATTCTCAAATTTATAGTGACAGCTTACCTTATACCTCACTTTGGACCCAAATATCCAGTTGCGTCACTTGGCCGCCTTATACACTTAGTCATTATATTCAAGATGGAGCTCCGGATCTACTCTTCCAAACCTACTCCTGTAGCTGCCCATGTTGCTACCAAGGTCAACTTTATTCTTCTAATTGTTCAAGCCAAAAAACTGAAGCAATCCTTGACTTCACATTCCTCATCTGATCCATCAAATAAATCCTGTCCTCTTTTCAAAATATGTATCTAGAATCTGACTCTATGCCAACAGCCTCCTCATTAGTCTCCCTGTTTCCATCCATGCACTTCTTTGGCCTCCTCTCAATACAACAGCTAGAATAATACTTTCAGAGCATATGTCATAGCCTGTCACTTATCTCATAACTTTCCCATAGTTTCCCATTTTCCTCAGATTATAAACCTTACCCTGGTGTACAAGGATCCATGATGTGGCATTTACACTTGTTCCCTCTGCCTGGAATGTTCTCTGCTCCAGATTCCCCATATTCACATGCTCCTGTTTTATTCTCCTTAAGCTTTTACTTGAGTGTCACCTTTCCAGTGAGGTGTTTCCCAGTTACACCATCTGAATTGTAAACTTACCTCAGCCTCCTTTTTCACTTCTTGGCATCCCTTGGCCCCTTTACTAATTTATGTTTCTCTGTAGCACTCAACACTATCAGAAATTTATATTTTATTTATTTATCTTACAATTGTTTGCCTACTCTCACTAAATTTGTAAGCTACATAAGAGCTGGAATTTTTCTGTTTTGTTCATGGCTATACTCTCAGTCCACTGAACAATGCCTGGGCAGTAAACAGTAAGCACTTAGTAGGTGTTTATGGGAAGAAATGAAGAGGAAGGAAAAGAGGAACGAAGGAATGAACCAACCAAGGGCTTATAAATGTATTCCAAAAGTGTCTGTGGAGTGGTAAATATAAAAACAATTGTTGGAGATGAACTTAATAATTCCTGAACAATACATTCAGAAAAGCATCACACATTAAGAGAAATACAAAACCCAAGCAAAAAGACTGCTTACTATGCATATCTGTAAACACACACACACACATACAAACATGCACACATTCACAGAATGAATTTACAAGTCTTCTGAAACTGCAACGAAACAGTTTTCTATAGAACAAGAGATAGTCACTGGAAACCAATGATACAATTTCATTATTACTAGTTGAGCAAAGTATGTGAAATGTCCCTGAGATTGCCTTTAATTGAAGGTGTTGTCTCTATTGTTTTAGCTTATTAAATACATTACTATTTAGTAGGCTTTTATATATTTTTTCTCTCGTGGCTCCCAGTCATATCTTTCCCCTAGAGTCCCAATTTTCTTAATTTCAAATTTTCTTTCAGGAACTAAACCCCTAAACTGTAGAGGGACTTTGTGTTTCTTTCTAAGCCTTAAAATAAATGACATCTGATTTTATTCTCACCTATCCTAAAACAAGTATCTAGATGAGCATCTCCAATGTTGGAGCTAATGACTATTCATTTGTATATCTTGTACTAAAGAGCTGATGTTAGGCAAGATTTCATTTCTCCTCAATCCCATGAGTTAGCACATGATATCACTATTATTTCCTTTTACCAAGTGAGCATTAAATTAGATGAATAATAGCCATTAAAACAAATGTAAGGGAACAGTAAAATAAATTCAAAGAAACAGGAGGGAATTAATGAAGACAAGGGACAAGTTATAAAATAAAAAAGAAATATACCAAAGAAAAAGTCAACAAACAAGAGTTGGTTGTCTGAAAAGGTTAATGAAATTGACACATTGCACCTGATATTGATCAAGAAAGAGAAAAGGCACAAATGTGCAATATGAGGAATGGAAATGGAGACATCACTACATATTCTTCAGATAATTAACAGAGGATGAGGATATTATGAACTACTTTCTGTCTATATATTTGATAATTTATATTAAACGGACACATTTCTGGAAAAGTTTGACTCAAGAAGAAACAGAAAACCTGAATAGTTGCAAAACCTTCAAAAGAATAGTGTAAAAAATCTTCCAAGAAAGAAAATGCTATGCCCTACTGGCTTCTGTAGCAAGTTCCATCAGACATTAAATTAAGATATAACCACACTTGCATACAAGCCTTCAAAGAATGGAAAAAGAGGCATATTCCCAGCTCACACAGAACTAGTATAACTTTGATTTCAAAACTTCACAAGGACCATACACGAGAAAAGCAAAACCATAGGCAAATATCACTCATGAACACCAACACAAAAATTCTTAAATTATTTGTACTCAAAACCCAACAATATTTGATTTATATCAGTATGCAAGCGTAACATTTGATCAAAGTAATTCTTTTTTTATTTTTATTTTTTATGTTTTATTTATTTTTGAGAGACAGAGAGACTGAGCGGGAGTTGGGGAATGGCAGAGAGAGAGAGAGAGAGAGAGAGAGAGAGAGAGAGAGAGAATCTGAAGCAGGCTCCAGGCTCTGAGCTGTCAGCACAGAGCCTGATGTGGGACTCAAACTCATGAGCTATGAGATTATGACCTGAGCTGAAATTGGATGCTCAAACAACTGAGCCACCCAGGTGCCCCTGATCAAAGTAATTCTTAACAAACCAGAGATAGGAAGACATTTATCTGACTAAGTGTACCTATAAAAATTCTAGAGCAAATACCAAATTCAATGGTAAAATATTAAGAGTTTTCCCTTTGAGTTTGAGAACTAGATGAAGGTGCAATGATCACTACCATTAAACCTACTACCTTATACTGGGGGTCCTAAACAACTCAGCGAGAAAAAGAAAAGTTATAATTTTGGAAAGGTAACTATGAAACTCATTACTGTGGATAATATGATTATGTAAGTAGAAATTTTTTCTTTTTTTAAATTTTTTTGTAGTTTATTCATTTTTGAGACAGAGCACAAGTGGGGGAGGGACAGACAGAGAGGGAGACACAGAATCTGAAACAGGCTCCAGGCACTGAGCTGTGAGCATAGAGCCTGATGAGGGGCTCGAACTCACAAACTGTGAGATCATGACCCGAGCTGAAGTCGGACACTTAACCAACAGAGCCACCCAGGCGCCCCAAGAAAAGTTTATTTCTTAATACCATAATAGCCCAGTGGTGGATGCTCCTAAACAGGGGGCTCTCCTAGGAAGCTCTCACCCTAATGGTGATTCAGGAACTCAGGGATTCTCTAACTTATGGCTTGCATACATGGCTTCCATGGTCATCCAGAGGTCGATTCCAGGCTAGATGAAGAGAAAAGATCATGGAGGATCATATATGGGAGATTCTTATGGGCCAGGTGGGAACACATGTCCATACCTGACTGGAAATGAGGCTGGAAAGTGTAGTCCAGATGTCCCCAGGAGGAAAAGGAACACAGGAAAAGAGATGGTGATTTGCTTAATAGCTCTAGTATAAACCAAACTATCCATACACATTAAAATAGATAAACTGTGATCCATTCATTCACCCTGGCAAACTATACCCACACACAACAATGTGAATGAGTCTAACAAAAATAATGGGGAACACAAGAATGCAGACCCAATAGATAGAAAGTGGTTTCATTTCTATCTTTATCTATATATATACACACATATATATACAACATATACATACATACATATACATCATATATATCTACATACATATACATCATATACATACACACACACACACACACACACACACACACACACACACACAATTCCAAAGTAGACAAATCTTAACTATGTTGTTTAGGTGGTGTACCTAGTAACAAAATTAAACAGAAAAGCAAGAGGACTGTTACAATAAACAAGGGATAGAACCTCTGGGGGAAGGAGGGATTTATGGTTGGGAAGGATGTACTGAGGGGCTGGCAGTGTTCTATTTCTTAACATGAGTAGTGGTCATACAGGCAGTCATGCACTTTTCCTCACAGGTAGCACATTTTACGTCCACACATGAAACTTCAAAAAGCCAGGTGTGCTTTCTACCTTAACGCAAGAGAAACACTGTTTGATACAGATAAAAGCAGTTTCCCTATGGGTGGAACACCATTGCCCTCTAGCCAACCAAGCATCACTGTCTCCCCTATAAGAACATGAACACCCCCCTTCCAGACCTAATTTTCTCTGATTTACCATTTCGAAGGGGAAGAAAAATCTGTACTCCCATTTAATATAATTGCCAAACACCCAATTTTGTTCCTGTAGGTCACTCTGTAAATGTTATTATCTGCTGTTGCCCTCCATAATCACTACCCCTCTCCCGAGTTGATGAACAGTTTCTGCCAGCACCTAGTTTTGCAGTTAACAAAATGCCATTTTGCTACCAGCCCTACTACTCCTCATGATCTCTTTATCTTTGTTTCCTATATAGTAACTTGTAAATTCCAGTGACTCATATCTCTCTTGTTCCAGACACTTAACTTTCAAATCTGTATTTTCCACCCTCCAGTGCACAATTTGTTTTATATTCTGTTGCATCTCCCTTTCATCATCCTTGAATTCTACAGCTGGGAAAAGCTTTCGTCCTGTTACCCAGCCTAAACACCTTTGTTTTTCCATTTCACAGACTCAGGAATCCATTCTTGGGTAGTGACTCAAACACTCAGCTTTTGAAGGTAGATAATTTGAAGTATTCCCATGTCCCCCTGCATAAAAGGCATTTGTACTGGTGTCCTTCAGTAGAAACTTCTCTCTGCCTCCTACTGAGATATCCAAAGGGCTGGTTGGCTTCCAGCCCTGGGTTCCAGAGATGGTGGCATTTTAGTGGCAAGATTCCCACTACTTCTTGATCGTGAAATGGGTTGGAATCAAATGCTACATGTAAATGGAAGTAATAATGGGGAGGTCCAAGTCACTTCTGCCCGAAAAGTTTTAGCTGCATTTCTAGCAAGGTTCAACTACATTGTAGAAAAGTAGGGCTTAGAAGGTCTTCTCCCTCCCCCAACCTCTGTTATTTATAGTAGCAACTGCTTTTCTCTTTTACTCACTCTAAGAAGGATTATCTATTTGTGACAGTAGCTTGAGGGAAACATTTTGGGGTTATTTCTTGTTTTCCTTCTCTGAGTCAAATTAAGGAGATCTGAAAACTGGCTTTCAGGATATTATAACTTTAAATCTGGCTGGATTGGTACAATTTATAGGCACACTCTCTGAATTACCTCTTCATATATAAAGAGCCAGCTATAGAAGTAACACTCATAAACCTAATAAGTAAATAAATGAGCAGGCCTAAAAGGTGTGAATCAATATAGAAATCATTAGATCTGATATAATTTATTGTCATTTCCAATAGTTTTAACATATGATCTGGCTATTGTTTATTTCAGTGGATTTCACCTTCAGATTCAAGTTTCCCATTGGGGCAGATGTTGTAAAGGGCATTTTGGGAGGAGACTCATATTGCACCTAAGTGTGATTTTATGTAGGGCTTCCCTGCTGCCCCCTCACTGCCATCCTTTCTATTGTAAACTACCTGAGACAAGCCTATGATAAAAAATCTGTAGCTATTTTGATTTTAAAGTCCTAAAAAATTTTTTTGAAGAGCACTTACTACTTTAAAAAACAGACTGACAAAAATCCAATCCATCTAAACTGATTCAGTTGATCACTTTGGACATTTCAAAAGATAATGTAAAACGTCAGAGAAGTGAAAAGAAAAAAAGCCAGATTTACATAGACCTACATAATAGAAGTATTTCCCATGGAAACACAAAATTTTCCAACTAATAGAATGTATTGATTATATAAAGGCTCATCAAACCTATCACCTGGCATTTAACAGTGCTCTGAGTCTTCAATGATTGTTTGGAGACAAAGTAATTAAGAGTGAATTGCCTAATAATACTAAAATATCCATTTAGAAAGTAGGTTGCTTTTTTTTTTAAACAACTTCCATCAACCCAAAGTTTTTTTAAAAAGTGTTTTCTTTATAAAGAAGGATAAATAAGATTATTTAAATGATTTTTCATAAATCAGGTAGTCAGGAAATGATAAATTAAGGCTACTACCGACTAAATTCTCATATTAGGCATGCACACACACATATACAGACACATAACGGATATGCTGGCATTTCTCACCTTAAACTGTCTAGATTTTACATATTGAATAATAACATAAAGTGCGATCTCTTACTTTGTACTAATGGCTGATTCCTCGCACACATGATACTTTTTAGAAAGTCTGGCTATTTATAGAGAAAAACAAATGAAGAAAGAACATTCACTTTATTCCCTATGTTGGGTCTACCCT
Source organism: Crocuta crocuta (assembly GCF_008692635.1). Classification (NCBI taxonomy): domain Eukaryota; kingdom Metazoa; phylum Chordata; class Mammalia; order Carnivora; family Hyaenidae; genus Crocuta; species Crocuta crocuta. The sequence continues at coordinate 13,516,107 of NW_027527920.1, read as the reverse complement.
CCTCTCCTAAAACTATGCTCTCTGATAAAAAGAAAAAATTAAAGGTTCTTAAGGTACACTAAATCATAAAATAAAGTTTAAATATCAGTAGGGTATTTGCGTGTTGGGGAAGGGAATGTGTGTGGGGATGTGTAGTGAGGAGGGGAAGGAGTTTAACTGCTGGTCTTCTTTGAAGAAATACAGCAGGTTAGTGTGTTTTCATGCTTCCCCAGAGCCGCCAGCTTCTGCGCACCAGCAATCCCAGAGGACACAGACTCTCTCTTCCCCGATCCCAACCCTGTCCAGTGCTCTCCTATTCTGTACGTCGTATGTCAGCGCAACCAGCCTGCGGTTGTGTCCTAAATACTGGAAAGCCACAAATCACTGGTTCAAATAGACCCGCTTCTTCAAAGGACAGAGTGGGGAGTGATGAGGGAAGAGGGCGGAGAGATGCTTAAAGTGATTTACGACCCCCCTAGGAGAGGGGTTTTGGCACCTGGGCCATTGTGCTCGGACAAGAATCTGGTAAGTAACAAGAGACATTGAAATGTACCAGGGGCTGATTAGGATGGTTTAATCTTCCCTGGATTAGTCAGGCATTTGATATAAATAAGTAAACACCAAAATCACCTCTACCACATCCCAAACATCTCTTTCTCCTTTCATTCTTTTTTCCCCCAAAGAGTGAAAGGGACTAGAGATTAGAAAAAGAGGTCTTGTGTATTCAAAGTGCTAATTCAGAACTTCTTTCTCTAATGCACTCATGAAACATTTTAATTGTCTGACTTTGCATTCAAAAGCCTTGTTTGCAACTCCTAATTGCAGACTGCTTTGAACAAATAATTGAAATGCATGACTTGTGGGGCCTGCTTAAACAATTATACTGTGCTTTGCCGCTAGGTGCCGGTCCCCCTCCCACCCCTGTCCCTTTCTGCATAATGACGAGCAGCCAGCTTGATATTTGCAGCCAAGTTAAAACCTTGCTAATTTGCTGCGCTGCAATCTGGGGCTGTGGCAGTGTCTTACCTGCATTAGTGCTTGCAACAGCAAAAATGGCTCTAATAGTTCAACTGAATGTTAAGAAGACCTTTTCATTTTCTGCTGAGAGAATCCCACTGGGGTTTAGTTTTCAAAATACAAATCGTTCATGTGCCTGTTAGTTTTGCATCTACATACAATTTATGGAGCTATTTCCCTGAAAATTCTCCCCAACCTGATTTTAGCACAGTCTTCAACAAATAGGTTCCTTCCTTCCAGGGGGCTCAGGTTTAAAAATGAAGAGGAAAAAAAAAAGAGGCGTCCAGATCCTTGGAAGGCCGCAAGACTGGCCACAGCCGGCTGCTGAGGACCACACACAGGGTTGTTACTTCTGAAAAGGGGCTGTGACTCTCACTTTTCGAATCTAGAACACAGTGCCAGATGTGCCTCCTTCTAGCCTCCTTGTCAGGACTCAGATGCTTAAGAGAACAAAGATTGTGTTTATTCATGATTTGAACATTAATATTTTTATTTTTTAATTGTGGCAAAATACAGATAAAATTTACCATTTTAACTAAAGTGTCCAGTTTAGTGGCATTCTGTACATTCACACTGTCGTGTAAGCTATCACCACCATCCATCCACAGAACTCTTCTCATCTTGTAAAAGTGAAAACTCCATACCCATTAAACAGTAACTCCTTAACCGCTTCTCCCCAGCCCTTGACAGCTACCTTTCTACTCTATCTCTATGAATTTGATTACTCTAGTTTGAGCCTTTTTTTTCCTTTAAAAACCCGACCTTACATATTTTAAGATTAAAAGGATAAATATACCATTCTTTAAGAATAAACTATGGTTGGGGTTCCTGGCTGACTCAGTTGATAGAACAAATGGTGTTGTAAGTTCGAGCCCCACATTGGGTACAGAGATTACTAAAAAATCAAATGTCTTAAAAACAAAAAAGAAGAAGCTATGCCTTTACTGGAATCATCTCACTTAGTAATCAGTAATTCTCACCATTACCTTATTTCTGTTTAAGGTTTTGGATAGGGGGAACACTTAGCCCACTGAAAAATGTAAATTAAAAAAAAATCGCTATTTTAAGATCTCAAATCTGCTTCCTAAAAATAGCACTAAAGATATCTCCCTTGTTCCCAGGTTGTCTCCCAGATGCAGTCAATGGTCTTGGCAGGTGGTTACAGTCTGAAGAGAGAGCTTCCAGAGGTCCAGGCAATATAAGTGTTTTATATTAGGGTTTTTTTGTTTGTTTTATATTAATTTTAAGTGCTCATAATGACCCATGAGACAGGAATTGTCTCTTCTACATTTGGGAAGGTGGAGCTCAGAAAAGCTGGGTAAGTGGCCCTAAGTCACACAGCAGACTCTGGGGGGGGGGGACTTCGATTTAAGCCAGATCAATGGGACTCAAAGCTCTTTTCAAGTCAATGAGTGACACAGCAGGAAGGATCCACAGGAAGTGGTGCTTCAAAGACACTGGCTGTTTGGCAGGGGGAGTGGGGATTAACACAGCTTGTCCCAGGACACAGGTGTAACACGTGTGCAGGGCTGAGGGCAGGGAATTGCCCTGCATTGTTATGAATATACCGCATCCTGCCTAAAGTAGGTTGCACCCACCAGGTGATATTAGAACCCTCTTTGAGAATCTCGGAACTAGTGTTTCTTGGGTCTTAAGCTCCAGAGAAGAGCCCAAAGATTCTCTTCACAGCCCACTTTGGAGCTAAAAATGCCATTCTTCTCAGAAATAAGAGCTGGCCTTTACTGAGCAATTACTGTGCACCAAGCTTTGTGTATGTAGCTTGCAGACTCAGGCAGCCATGCCCTCAAGTTCACACACTAACCCTACCCCAGATGAGGTCTTCTAACATAAAACACAAGTCAAGCTACAGAGCCCCATTCAACCCCAAACCTTCCGTGGAGAGCTTGTGCATGTATACTGGACTATACTGCCCAAGTGAGATGTTCTCTGTGATGGGTGGACCAGCCCATCTCAAATATGCATTTGGGTCTTCCAAATTATAGCAAACAACTGAAAGCATCAGCTTTGCTTTTGCAGGCAGGTAAAGTCCCTCTGGATATCCATCACAGAGGTGACTCTAGGGCCACAATCATAAAGAAAATTGTTTTAGTCATCTTGTTGGCTAAAGCACCACCTCCAGTTCTTCTGTTCTCTAGAAGCTGTACTGCCACACAGCAGTAAGTACTGAAGGAAGAACACTGGCTTTTTCCCAATACCTGTTTTTCTCAACTCCTCTTGCCCTCCACCCCACCCAAACTACTATCCTTCAAGTGCTGAGATCATTTTGATCTGGCTTTTGTAACTGCAGTGAGGAGAACAGCTGAAACAGAACAAACACAGAAAAACTGAAACCTACCTCACATCTCAGTTCTGATTTACCTTTTTGTACATTTGAGTCATTGGCTACCATCTGCTGAACTAGCTACCTGACTGTATCCTCAGGGGGCCACTGCTGACTCAATCTGCCCCATCTGCCTGGTAAAGGAGGCCACATTCAAAGGTAAAACAGCTCACTCTGCAGTTTGCTCTTGATTATTCACTGAGACTTTCAGGACTTATCTATGAGGTGCCCATGGAAGAACCCAAGTCTGTGAATGTAAGTTCCCCTCTTTGCCCAGCATCTAGCCCAGACCAGACACAGGCAGTTTCTCAGAAGTGTTTTCTGCAGAGGATCTCTTTCCATCATTCATCTTCAAATATTGACCGGACTTGAACAGACACCCACAAAGCTGAGACAACTTATCCAGGGAAATTAACAGCTGAACTCTAATGGAATGAAACACTGTGACTTTCTAAATATCCATAAGTCCATGATGATACTCAGAAAAGAGAGAGCAAGCACATAAGCAAACAAATCCTCATTTGTTATCACTGGAGTTGGCCATTACACCAATTCCTTACTCTGCAAATTGGTAAGTAACTATTTTAGGATAACCATTAAGCCCCAGCTCGTGAGATAAGGTCTTCTTTATGGATGAATACTGGGTAATAAATATGGAAGAAATGATAAAATTAGAAAATCAACATTTTGTAATCCATTATAAAATAACAGTTTTAAGAAAGGATCATCAATGGATATTAGGGGAAAGCTTGATAAGAAATTAGATTTACCTGGTGTCAAAGTACTACCTTGCCCCAACCAGATTTATCACCAGTCACAGGGGGAAACCATGTGGGGCATCAGGCTATGTGACATAAACCCAAGAGCAGTCTGAGCACTACAAAAGTAGGGAAGCCAGACATTATATACCTTGTGATGAGATTCATATAGAGCACCCAACATCACCTATAAAATATTCCCATTAAAAATACTTCATCCAAATCTAGTCAAGCCTTTAGATACTACTTCCAAGTTACAGGAAATAGAGGAGATATAAAAACAAGATAAATGTCAACATGAGGGGAAAAAATCAGGCAATTCAAGAATGTCATACATTCTACAGAATACAGCTGGCCTTATAGCCTCAATAACTCAATGTCATGACAATGAAGAAGAAACAGAGACAGATCCTAGCATAGATAATCTACAAAAATTAAGTTTATGAAATTCTCTCATTTTCTAGAAGTTGACTTTCTTTCTAGAACAGTGCCCCGGGCAAGAACCAGGCCATACACATTAGTTAAATGAGAGAATGAATAGTAACTGAATGAATAGATGGGATCAAAGAAGCTCAGAGGGCTAAGTGCAGTGCTCAATGGCAGACAGCTGTTCAATGGCAAAGCTAGGACTAAAATGTGATCTATTAATTCCTAACCTGGTGCTTGTTCCAGAAGTCTCTAGTTTTGTTTTTTCCCATATAATTAAGTTCTAGATTTAAGAAGCTTTAAGAGACCTAACAACCAAGTGTAATGTGTAGTTCCTGGTTGGATCCTGGTTTGAACAAAGCAGCTATAAAAGACATTTTGAGAACAAGTGAGAAACTAAACAGGGACTGGCTACTAGAAGACATTGAGGCGTCCCTGACAATTCTGTCAGGTGAGATAACAGTAGTGCAGTTACACAGAAGTGGTCTATACTTATTTTCTAGAGAACTAAAATTTTTAGGAGTAAAAGTTATGGCATTGGTAGTTTTCTTTAAAATACTCCAGCATAGCCTACCTGGCTCAGTTGATAAGTGCGTGCAACTGCTGATCTTGAGGCTGTGTGTTTTGAGCCCTGTGTTGGGTAGAGAGGTTACTGAAAAATATTTTAAAAAAATTTTTTTAAATATTTTTATTTATTTCTAGGAGGGAGAGAGAGAGAGAGAGAGAGACAGTGTGAGCAGGGGAGGGTCAGAGAGAGAGGGAGATACAGACTCTGAAATAGGCTCCAGGCTCTGAGCTGGCCGTCAGCACAGAGCCCGATGCGGGGCTCAAACCCAAGAACCGCGAGATCGTGACCTAAGCGAAAGTCGGACGCTTAACCAACTAAGCCACCCAGGCACCCCAAAATATTTAAAAATTTTAAAACATACTCCAGCACAAAGAATTTGGTGGACGACTTACAGTAACATGTTGATAATTATTAAATCTGGGAAATGGGTACATGTATATTTATTAGGCTATTCTTTATTTGTTTAAAAAATATTCAGGGGCACTTGGGTGGCTCAGTTGGTTGAGCATCCAACTCTTGATTCTGGTTCAAGTTATGATCCCAAGACTATGGGATCAAGCCCTGCTCTGGGCTCCACACTGAGCGTGGAGTCTGTTTAAGATTCTCTCTCTCTCTCTCTCTCTCTCTCTCTCTGTGTCACTCTTCCCTGTCTGCACTCTCTAAAATAAAAAAAATTAATGTTCATAATAAGATAGATAACTAGATAGGAAGAAACAAACATGAGAAAGAAAAGAAAAGAAAGGAAAGGAAGAGAAAAGGAAAAAGAAAAGGCAGAGCGATTAAACAGAGAAGTAGCCAGCAAAAACCTGGAATTCTTTCATTTATCAATGTTCCCACTGAGGTGAGAATAACATAAGAGAAAATGTTCTCAAACAGCTATTTAAAAAAAAAAAGAACCCTAATATTAATACTGATTTAATTCTCAGTAATACTCTTTTTTTTAATATTTTATTTATTTTTGAGAGAGAGATAGAGACAGCATGAGCAGGGGAGGGTCAGAGAGAAAGGGAGGCACAGAATCCGAAGCAGACTCCAGGCCCCAAGCTAGCTGTTAGCGCAGAGCCTGATACGGGGCTCGAACCCACAAACCGAGAGATCATGACCTGAGCCGAAGTCAGATGCTCAACCAACTGAGCCACCCAGGCGCCCCTTCTCAGTAATACTCTTAAAATCTTTAAACACATGCATTTTCATAGCCCGTTGTGTTGAATAAATAGCTTAGAAACCACTCAGGTGTCCCTAAACATTTAGGATGTGTTTCTAAAACAGTGTGCAGGATATATTATTTCTCATAATGTTCCATTAATAAATACCACAGGGAGAGAATGCCAATGACAAGGGAGTTTTGTGAATCTTGGGCTAGAGCAGCCGTGAGTCTTCTGCTGATGGAAGATCTGAGAAGCATCCTGTCCTCAGTTAAAGTATTTTGTATCACATTTGAATACTAATTATAAGAGGGTGCCACAGAGAGGGCTAGCACTTGGCTTCTGCTTAATACTTTGTTGGCCCCCAAGCATTCAGCTCTTTGACAACTTGATGGGTTGGGGGTGGACAGAGAGCCCTTCTTTCTTTACTACTTCATGTACCCTGTGCACATTTCCCTATGTACCTCAGGAGGGTAAGCATCTGTGTGGCTGCAGCAATCACACCCCTCCTGCTTAGTGCTGGGGCATCCCCCTAAACTGTGAGAAGAGATCACCTTTTGAGCATGAGAAAGCATACATAGCTGACTCATAGCTGCATGGCTTTCAGGCACTCAAGTGTATGTGAGCAGAACAAAACAAAACAGGAAGACTGGAGAATGAGCACTGTGTTTAGAAGTGGCAGACCTGGGCTTTAGTCCCAGTTTAGCTTCCAACTGGCTACCTGTAACCAACACAAGACTTTGGCTTATCTCATTTATTAAATATCTATCTATCTATCTATCTATCTATCTATCTATCTATCTATCTATCCATCCTCTTATTCCACAAGTAATTTTTGAGTGCCCAGTATATCTCAGAATTACACTGGGAAGACCTGTCTGCTTCCAGATCCTGATAGACTTCCGAAAGTGGTATGTTACTCATGAATGATCTTTGCTAGATTCCACAACCCCCTTTTCCCATCCTTTTGCAAAAGTAATTGAGCATGACCATAGATACTTTTGAGAATGCTAGATTTCTGCTAAACCATAAGGAAACTCCTGGGTGAATATACACGATCACCATAAAAACAATACAACAGTTTGCTGAAGATTTTTAAATTGCCATTGCATCAGCTTGTTGATCTAGGCTATACAACCTCAAGAGCAGACAAAGCAAAGTGGCAGCCCATGGCCAGTCCAGCTCACCACTGTGCTCTGTGTAACCTGCATAAATGCACCTGTTCAGTTGTTTTTCTTAAAATAGGGCAACATTTCTGTATACCACTGTCTTAATCAAAAGTGGAAAAATCATAAAGGATTAGGAACAATAGATGTTTTCAGGTAAAATGGTACTGAGCATACACTGGGCTCTAACCTCTATTTTGGTTTTTAGTTTTTTATATATACATGTACAGTTATATGTGTATATACACATTATATATACACCTATCTGAACCCTACAGCCACTGAGTTTGTGATACTTCACTCTAGACTAAAAGGACAAATTTGTCTGCCTATACTCTGACTCTCAAAAACAAACAAACAAAAAAGGTTGTTCCCTAACATGAGGAGTTAGGGGGAAAGGGGGGAAAAAAGAAAACAAGCAGAGGCTGCCCTCTTTCTGTAACTTACTGGAGAAAGACCAAACTCAAACTCAGAGATGAGGTACAGTAGGGAATACAGGGCTCAAGCCTTTTATTTAACATATGAAGTAGTCAAGCCTGAAAGAAGTCAAGAGCTTGACCCAAGCCAGACAGCCAAGCTGAACACGCTGAGCCCCCAGTGTTGTGCCTCTCTCAAGACGCTTCCAACTCAAGAGAAAAGTGAAACCACAACTTCTGTTCAATCATGTTTTCGTCATCTCCACACACCACACCTTTTTACGCACTGTTTCCACTCCACACTGATCATCTGAGGAAATCTCTCCTTCTGTCCTGGAAGTAGGAGGACAGAGAAATGAGCCCCAGGAATAGGCCCATTACCAGTGTGCTTCACAAAGCTAAGAAACACTTCAGAACCCTCAGTTCACTTCACTAGTGTCCCAAGAGAGAGGCTGACCTTGCAGGAAGGTCACAAGTGAAACACCAAGGAACTCAGGTCAGGCAGTAGAGGTCAGGGTTGAGCACATGGACTTCAGAGTCAAAACTGACCTGGTGGCACCTTTCTCTTGACTCTGTCTCCTCTTCTCAAACACCAAGCCAACTACAACGCCTATTTTGGATTGTTGTTCTTAGAATTAAATGAGATAATAAAGAAAAGAATGCCTGGCACAGTGTCAAAAAACATTAGTTAGCATAGTTATAGCTAGATAGATAAATGTATTATGTGCTTGGACTGCTTTGTTTTGTTGTAGAAAAGGGATACTGTAATTCTCTTTCATGGATGGTTTAGAAATTGAAGTTCCAACAGAAGTTTTGAATAAAAATTAAAAGAAAGAAGCAAATTTCCTGATATAAATCTTTTTTTTTAACCTTAATGGGACCTAAAACTAAGTTCAGCCGGAGTTAGGCACCTCAGCAGGGCTGTGATTCTGTTCTCCCCCTGGTATGCCATACTGGAGTTGCTTATTAGTGTGGCATTCCTTTTCTTCTTGAATCAACCAGCATGGACACTGTGGGAAAACATGTAGCAATCAACTCCTTCACCAACAGGTATACTAACCGCATCCTGTCCATAACCAACTCATCCCTCACCAGCATGAGCAGTAGCTCTCCCCTCTGATGGGCCAATGTCTAGAAGTTTAGAGCATAGTGATCCCAGAACGTTGGGAAAGGGGTACAGGCTAGGGGAGATATTGAAGAGTTTTGAAGCACTTGGTGTTTAAACAGGAAAGCACAGCCATCTAATCTGAGCATGTCTACATGTTGGTAGCGTTGTGAACAACTTTCAAAACATGAAACCACAGACACAACCCAACTGCAGCTCACAGACCATAGCCCCATGATTTAACTCTGGCACATAGTCACCATGTCCCTGAGAGTTGGAATTCATCTTTATTAATCTATAAGTTCATGCAGGATGTATTATTTTCTTGCCATCCTTCAAAATACTACGCTTCTATCAACAACAGTTGAAGCTGGTATTCTGCTTGAGGGTGATGCAATTTCTCTGCTTTTGAAAACTAAAGAGAAAGTAAGGAGGAAAGCCTGAGTGACACTTCCTGTGAATCCTTGCAAAAATGTTCCTCAACCCCAGCAGTCCCCAAGCTACTTGCATGGCACTGCAATAGGGACTCGTTGTTAATCCCTAAAGTTAACAAACTCCCCTCAGAGGGACTGTGAACTGTGGATTATTAGGATGAATAATCTTCTCAAATGCTTTTTAAGGAGACCTAGCTTTATAGAAGGCCCAAGGTTTATTTGAAAAGTAACTCATTGTTGAATTTTAGATGAAAAGAAACAATCATAAAAGACTGATACTCAACAGTGTGGTATCTGTACCATCTCAAGTTAATCACCTATATATAGCTACAGATAGATATACAAATNAGCTGGGGATCCTAAGCAGGGGTGGAAGCTGGGCTACTATAATAGAATAACTGTTGTTTTCATTGATGGTCTGCTCATGCCCCCTTCTCTTAGCTGGCCTGTCGAGGAAAACCCTATTGGGACTCAGGGGTCCAATGCACTCAGTAGTGCTATTTACGTGTTACACTAAACAAGAATGCCATATTATAGATTTCATACTCTAACTCTCCTACATTTACAAACTCTGAATCTATGCCTTCCACATTTGCTCTTTTCTTTGACAAAGAGAATTCCCACAAGAGGTAGAAACACTAAATTTTTAACAGTTAACTCTTTATAATTAGGAATAGAGACATATTCTCATTAGTGCTTTGCTGTGTGAAATTCTCTGAGTTCTGTAATCTTTCCTGGAGCCACACTTTCAGATTCTTTTTTAAAGCAGTAGCAGCCAATGTGCTGCACCAACTGGCAAAGGAGTGAGAAGATAAACACACCAGAACATGAAGCTCAAGCTCTAGTTGGTTGACGAAAAAGAGAGTAAGCAATAAGGAAAGTGGGGGTGCACCTAGTCTTATAAAAATTTGGAAAGTAGGTTTTTTCTTTTTTTATGTAGCGTATCGATCTTTTTTTTTTTTTTTACAAGTAGTTTATTGCCAAGTTAGTTTCCATATAACACCCTGCGCTCATTCCCATAAGGGCCCTCCTCCATGTCCATCTCCCCTCTCCCCGCCACACCCATCAGTCCTCAGTTTATTCTCAGCATTCAAGAGTCTCTCATGGTTTGCCTCTCTCCCTCTCCCCCACTATTTCCCCCCTTCTTCTCTCCCACGGTCCGTTAAGTTCCTCCTAATCTTCTATACATGCAAACAAATGGTATTTGTCTTTCTCTGCCTGACTTATTTCGCTCAGCATAATACCCTCAAGGTCCATCCATGTTGCTACACATGGCCAGATTTCATTCTTTCTCATTGCCATGTAGTATCCCATTGTACAGATAAACCACATCTTCTTGATCCATTCGTCCGTTGATGGACACTTAGGCTCTTTCCATGTTTTGGCTATTGTTGAGAGTGCTGCTATGAACATTGGGGTACATGTGCCCATATGCATCAGCACTCCTATATCCCTTGGGTAAATTCCTAGCAGTGCTATTGCTGGGTCATAGGGGAGTTCTATTGTTAGTTTTCTTAGGAACCTCCACACTGTTTTCCAGAGGGGCTGTACCAGTTTACATTCCCACCAACAGTGTAGGAGGGTGCCCGTTTCTCCACATCCTCGCCAGCATCTAGAGTTCTCTGATTTGCTCATTTTAGCCACTCTGACTGGCGTGAGGTGGTATCTCAGTGTGGTTTTGATTTGTATTTCCCTGATGAGGAGGGATGCTGAGCATCGTTTCATGTGTCTGTTGGCCATCTGGATGTCCTCTTTGGAGAAGTGTCTGTTCATATCTTCTGCCCATTTCTTCACTGGGTTGTTTGTTTTTCGGGCGTGTAGTTTGGTGAGTTCCTTATAGATTCTGGATATTAACCCTTTATCTGATATGTCATTTGCAACTATCTTTTCCCATTCCGTTGGTTGCCTATTAATTTTCTGGGTTGTTTCCTTGGCTGTGCAGAAGCTTTTAATCTTGATGAGGTCCCAATCGTTTATTTTTGCTCTTGATTCCCTTGCTTTCGGGGATGTGTCACGTAAGAAATTCCTGCGTTGGAGGTCATGGAGGCTGTTTCCTGCTTTCTCCTCTNAGGGGGAAGGCTCTCAGTTTTTCCCCATTAAGAATGATGTTAGCTGAGGGCTTCTCATAGATGGCTTTTATGATCTTCAAGTAAGTTCCTTTTATCCCGACTTTCTCTAGGGTCTTTATTAAGAAGGGATGCTGTATTTTGTCAAATGCTTTTTCTGCGTCTATCAACAGGATCATATGGTTTTTATCTTTTCTTTTGTTGATGTGATGGATCACATTGATTGATTTGCGAATGTTGAACTAGCCCTGTAACCCAGGAATGAATCCCACTTGATCTTGGTGGATAATTCTTTTTATGTGCTGTTGGATTCGATTTGCAAGTATCTTGTTGAGGATTTTTGCATCCGTGTTCATCAAGGATATTGGCCTGTAGTTCTCTTTTTTTGCTGGATCTCTGTCTGGCTTGGGAATCAGAGTGATGCTGGTTTCATAAAATGAGTCCAGAAGTTTTCCTTTGATTTCTATTTTTTGGAATAGCTTGGGAAGAATTGGTATTACTTCTGTTTTAAACGTCTGGTAGAATTCCCCAGGGAAGCCATCAGGTCCAGGGCTTTTCTTTTCTTTTCCTTTTTTTTTTTTTACTACTGTTAACTTTTATTTATCTTTTAAAGTAATCTTTATCCCGAATTTGGGGCTTGAACTCACAACCCTGAAAACAAGAGTTGCATGCTCTACTGACTGAGCCAGCCAAATGCCCCTTTCTTTTATTTTTAAAAAATGTTTAAGAGAGTGTGTGGGTGCACAAGTGGGGGAGGGGCAGAGATAGAATCCCAAGCATTCTCAGGGCCTGATGTCACAAACCCTGAGATCATGACCTGAACCAACATCAAGAGTCAGATGTTTGACTGAGTCACCCAGGTGCTGCTATTTTATTTTTTTTAAGTAATCTCTATATCCAACATGGGGCTCAAGCTTACAACCCCCAATATGCAGAGTCACATGCTTGAGGTGTGTGGCTGAGCCAGGCAGGTGGCCCTGGAAAGTAAGTTTGCAATGCTCCTTTATGTATTTGCTTAAATTCTACTCATGTTTTAGGCCCTGGCTTAAATGTCACTTCTGCATGAATGCCCTCTCTGATTCCTCAGATTAGTTAGCCCCCACTGTATCCTACCACTGCACTTTGTTTTTATCATTATGGCACCTATCTTTGCTATAATCGAATAAATATGTGCAACTGTTTGTGTAATTCTCTGTCTCTCTCACTAGACTACCAGGGGAAAGACTATGTTTTTTGCTGCAATACCCTCAGTACCTAGTTCTGTGGCTAGAACATAGTCATATATTTATTGAATAACTGAATGAATAAATGAGTGAATAAATGAACAAAACACTTTTCTAGCTCTTTTCTGTAACCATTTTCTGCTTTCTGGCATTCAACTTCATATTAATTGCTTACCAACCTCATGATAATATAAATTAGAAACATGTATTATGAGGGATGCCTAGGTGGGCAGTCGGTTGAGCTTCCAACTCTTGGTTTTTGCTCCAGTCATGATCCCAAGGTTGTGGGATTGAGCCCTACCTACACTGGGCTCCATGCTGGGCACGGAGCCTGCTTAAGTTTCTCTCTCTCTCTCTCTCTCTCTCTCATGTACTGCCTCTTCCCTGCTGTCTCTCTCAGAAAACAAATAGGTATGTGTTGTATACATGCTACTTACTATTGGATATAAATGATTCTTCACACTTTTCAGTGCTTTTCAAACCCTAAGGTGGGGTGGTTGTGATTATTGCTTTCATACTAGATTTAAGGGACAAGAGACTCAGGAAATGATATGCCCAACCAAGGTCACAAAGATCTAGAAGCACAACTGTGCTTCTCACAATACCCACTGACCTTCTGGGATGAGCAGGTCTTTTGTTCCTTCCCTCAAGCACCAGCGCCCACTCTGAAGCCTTTCCTCTACAGAACTTCTGTTCCTTGGCCCCCTTTATTCAGGGGTTCATAGCCAGTAGATGTGATCAACAATGTTTAAACTTACTCCAGATAAGTTTTTCATTTTAACAGAGGCCCTTAAGGTGACTGTAGGTGATATAAGAATTTTTTTACAGTTATAAATTTAATGTGAATTAGAAAAAAATTATAAATAGACACCAAATCCATAATTTCATAGATATTATTGCTTTGGATAATGCGAAGAATAAAGAAAAGTCAATTTAAAGGAAAATGTCAGATAAACAGAAGGAAAAAGTAATTCACAGATCTGGCAAATACTGGGAAAGCAGTACATAAATATCTGAGTATAGAAAACACAATTTTAATCTTGAGGACTGAAGAACTAGGAACATAATAGGTACAAGGTAAATGTCCATCTATCCATTTTTTAATGAAAATTTTTAGATGAATATTAAGGTTAGGAAAGAAAGATTTTGAGCTGAGCAGTCTTTACAAAGTTCTCAAATCTTCACTACTCAAATCCCCATGGAGCAAAGCATATAGACCATTAGGTTTTATTTATTTTCCTTGGAGTTCAACAGAGATAAAATTCTCTCATCTATGTGTTTTCTCCTAGCAACATCTGTGTCCATTTGGTAGATATTTTGACTGCTACATCATCTAAATGTATTAACCACACAAATGTCTCAGAAAGCCAAAGACACCATGAATGACCACAAATGACCCTTAGAGCCAGATTCTAGGCCCTGGACACTTTTAGGGTTGTGGGGAGAGGAAACCCAAAAAAGTCTGGATGCTTTCCTGTCATCATGAAGGAGGAAATAATGTAAGCAAGAATATACATTAGAAACCTTACAAACATTTCTAACATTGACAACTGATTTACTATTAAAAGGAAAGCAAATATGTAGACATGCATATTTGAGAAGAAAGCACAATTCAGCTCTTACATCTGGTTCTGGATGTTAGCTCAAGTTTCTAAGTTTCAGTCTTGGCTACTCCATGGAAAACCCATCTTTCTTTTTCAGTAAGCATTTCCCCCAGTTTACCATTGCTTCTTGATGAAGATGGATGGATCTGCATCTGGCATTCTAATTAGATTAGAGAATAATGACCAGGAAGATCTTGGGAAGGAGAGGATAATTTATTACTCACATTACTTCCACCCTAAGTGTTCAGAAGTAAACTGTCTAATTCTCCCTAGAATTCACTTATCACACTCCAAAACCACAAGATGAAAACAAGGAGAACTTCCACACTTGGCCCTGTTACAACAGGTCATGGCAGGAACCCTTGGATATTTCCAATCATGTCCCTTAACTTTCTACCCAGAGAATGTTGTTACTTGTAGGAAAAGGGAATGGTTGTACTTGCTATCATATATTACAAGGTGACAAATGCTGGACAATTTTCATTCTCCAAATAAGCCTTGTGAGGTAGGCGAAATTATTCCTGTTATACAGAAACAACAAACAGAAAATGTGAAAAAGAAATTGCGCAAAGTCACACAGTTGATACATTTATGGAATAAGAATGTGAACTCAAGTCTGACTCTATACTCATGTTCTTCATCAGTCTGTTGCTTTCCAAATGACCACTTCCTAGTCAGTCCACATAATATCCAGCAATTACAGCTGGAGCATCACAGTACCTAGTGACAATATGCAAGTGACAAGTGATAATAATAACTTCATTCATTTCAGAACCGGGACCCAAATGAACTAACAGCAGGCCTTGGTCACTAAAGGCAGGGGGCCAGGGTCCCAGCACAAGAGGCTGAGGCATCATCCTTTGCACATGTGTCTGCATCTCCTCAGCCCAAGCCCTCAAGTGCTAGCAGGCTGTACTGCTCTCATGGATGAAGCAGATGGCCCCTGACATTCTGAGAGTAAAATTGTCCAATGGATTTGCCTCTTTCCATTTCATCAACAGGCCTGCTGTTTGATTTTGGGGACAGAGCAAAGAGGCAGTTTGGTGAGATGGAAAGAGAATTGACCACACAGTGATTGGACCATTTCTTAGAAGGCATACTATGGGCAGATCACTTAACAGCACTAGCCTCGGTTTCCTCGTCTGTAAAATAGAACTGACACAGTGTACTTAACTCAAATGTAGGATTAGATGTGAATACATGTGAAAAACACAGTATAAGACAAATTGGGAGAGAGAAAAGAAAAAGAAGAAATTAACATTCATTTGGCCCTCTTGACATGCTAAGCTCCTATATAATATACATATATATAATATATATATGACACTTGTATACATGGCTTTGCTTATTTCTGGTAGCAGTTTGGCCAGATATTGTCACTCCCTTTTGAAATAAGAAAACAGGACATGGTAAAGTTAACTAACCTAATCATGGTCCATAGCCCTACAGCTAATTTGTAACAGAGTTGGATTGGAATGAAGAGGAATTTGACCTGATTTTCAGAGCGCCACACTGTTTCTCAACAGAAATACTGGAGACACCGTTTTGTAAATACTGGAGACACTCTCACTGGAAATAATCAAATAGCCACTATTGGGTGTAAAGTTAGGACAGACCAGCTAGCCAGCTGGTCTGGCTAATTCTAGAATTTGTAATTCTATAGGTCTAACTTTCATTCATTCATCAGTCCATTCATATCCATTATTAAATGCATATTTATTGTGGGGCACCTGGGTGGCTCAGTCAGTTGGGTGTCTGATTTCAGCTCAGGTCATGATCTCTAAGTTTTTTTTAATGCATATTTATTGAGAACCTAGTATGTGCCAGAGCTGCTCTGGGTGCCAAAATGATAAAGAAAACAATCAATAAGAAAGAAAATAAACAGAGGCGCATGAGTGGCTCAGTTGGCTGGGCGTCCAACTTCGGCTCAGGTCATGATCTAGCTGTTCATGGGTTCGAGCTTTGGGTCAGGCTCTGTGCTGACAGTTGGGAACCTGGAGCCTGCTTCGAATTCTGTGCCTCCCTCTCTCTCAGCCCCTCCCCACTCACATTCTTTCTCTCTCAAAAATAAACAAAATTTTTTTCAAAAAAAAAGAAAGAAAATAAACAAAGATCGTTTCAGAAAGCAAAATTGCTCTCAAGTCAAGCGAACAGGCTTACATGATAATGTGTTCCTGGGAGGCTGGGGCGGGGAAGGCGCAGACATGGGGAGAGGCTGGTTTAGATAGGGGGGTCAAGGAAATCTCTGTGTGAAGGGGGTATCCGAACTAAGGCCTGAAGACGAGAGAGAATCAGCCATGTGGAAACAGCAGGGAAGAGCACTCCAAGCAGAAAGAACAATAAATGCAAAGGTTTGGAGGCAGGAACAAACTTGCAAATTAGGGGAACAAAAAGGAGACTAGTGTGCCTGGTGTGTGCTGAGCTCAGAGGAGAAGAGAAACACACCAGGAGCTGGAAGAGGCAGGCAGTAGCCTGGCCACATGGGGCCACAAGTTCTAAATTTTATCCTAGTCCTGGGAATCTATCAAAAGAATCAAAATAAAGTCCTTTCATTTGCTCCCCACCCTCAGTGAGTCCTATAAACTGCTTGCAAGTCACCATTTGCATTTCTCCTTAGAACAGAGGAATGGCAGCACAATGAATTACCTAGGTCTTTAAGGACTGGGACTGTATCTGACAAAGACTTATCCATTTACATCTGGGCAAGAAAATAAATTCTCTCTGGCAGGCACCAGCCAACATCACTGAGAAACCTTCAGGTTGCAGATGAGAAGTTTCCTTATTTGTCATGGGCTGAAAAAGTATTTGCCTACAAGGCTACTGATCCTGGGCTGTCCCTGTGCCCAGGCAGATGTTGGCACTCCCAAGTTCCCAAGCCCATGATGACACCCTGGTGAATTTTTATTTGCATACAAGCATATCATCACCTCCTCCAAACCTTTCTCCTCTTAGC
Source organism: Crocuta crocuta (assembly GCF_008692635.1). Taxonomy (NCBI): domain Eukaryota; kingdom Metazoa; phylum Chordata; class Mammalia; order Carnivora; family Hyaenidae; genus Crocuta; species Crocuta crocuta. Next base: position 13,498,906 of record NW_027527920.1, on the reverse strand, counting down.
ATCGGGGAAGACCAAGCATCAGAATCTCAGAGTTGTGGTATAAACTGGATTTGGACTCATATAGATGGATACATTAGAATTCTAGACTTTGCATGAAAGGAGTAAACTAACCCCTCTGAGCTCGGTTTCCTTATCTACAGAGCAGTGGTAGAAAAATCTCACATGATTGTTGCAGAATAAAAAAACAATGATGGCAATTGTGAAAGCACCCTACATCGTGTCTATCATATATTACATGCTCAAAGATGTATATTTTTAAAAAGTCGAACAGCTAAACCTTGCCACACAAACCTAGGATCAGATATGAAACCCCACCTGGGAATTTCTGTAAGCCAACTCCATCTTGTATCTGTGCAATAAGAAAATGGAAGAATGAGAACAAATCCAAATGCAAAACATTACTTCAAAATACAAATATATTCAGTATCAAGAAAATATAAAATTTAAATATTACAATCAGCTAAACTTGGGAAATAGGAAAATGAATAATAAATGCAGGTAAAAATGTACAGTTCTGCTTTATGCATACAAGGGGAATAATTAACTAATCTCAAAACATGTAAATGAGGGCTTAGAAGCATTTTCAAAACACCACATCCAATTCCAGTTACATATGCGGAATTTGCTACATTATAATAATTAGAGTTTTTTTTTTACAAAAGATTTATTTATTTTGAATAGAAGTATTAAATATTATACTAATTACTGGTTATTTTACTTTGTACCCAGGGAAAAGAAATGAATATTCATTAGCTCCTTAAGCTACTGATCCTCCACCGACTAGACAGATTTCAACATCACCATGAAGCTGTGGGTGGGTGGAAAATGCTCCCTATAAAACCAGGCTCTCACTACAAATCACAGCCCAATGTATTCAGCTAATGTGCACATGCCAGAATCCCCAAGTGAATTCTGCTAATACTGTACCTCCAGAGTCCCCAGCTGAGTAGCCAATAAACGAGAATAACGGTTAAATCAAGAATAAGTGTTAAATTGATCATAAGACAACAGAATTATTCTGTCTACACAATCCAGTGATCTTGAACAAAACAATTCCTAAAATACTAAACATGGTTTCACACAATAAAACCAACACTGCCATCTATCCAAAACATGCCTAGTTCATTCCAAAAGAATATTTCAATATACATATTCCAGCCATTTTCCAACTTAGCTTTTGATCCTACTCTAAGGAAAATATCCCACCCCTGAAGGACCAAGCTTGAGATTTTAACTTAGGAGGTATTTATGCTGTAGCTCAACAGGCAAACACTTTCTCTAGTGAAAGGGAGAAAAACCATGCAGTACTTTTCTCTAGACACTAGTCTGGTTAATGTTTCCCCCCCATGTACCAGTCATCTTTTACTGGATGTTAATTCTCAATGAAAATACAAAAGGAATCAAGGGTGTCAGCCCAAGGTCATGGTCAGAAATGCAGAGTGTGTCCTTCACAATGGGCCCTCTTCAGTGGTACCAGCACAGCTGCTCACGTTTCAGTTCCTTGTAAGAAAGGCAGGGGTGCCTGATGAGTGGCTCAGTCGGTTAAGCGTCCAATGTCAGCTCAGGTCATGATCTCACAGTTTGTGGGTTTGAGCTCCAAATCGGGTTCTGTGCTGGCAGCTCAGACCCTGGATCCTGTTTCGTATTCTGTGTCTCCCTCTCTCTCTTCCCCTCCCCTGCTCATGCTCTGTCTCAAAAATAAATAAAAACTATTAAATTTTTTTTTCTTTTAAAAAAGAAAGGCAGATGTGTAGCAACATGGATGGACCTTGAGGGTGTTATGCTGAGCGAAATAAGTCAGGCAGAGAAGGACAAATATCATATGTTTGCACGTATAGGAGGATTAGGAGGAACTTAACTGAGGAACAAGGGGGAGAAGAAGGGGAGAAATGGTGGGGGAAAGGGAGAGAGGCAAACCATGAGAGACTCTTGAATGCTGACAAAAACTGAGGACTGATGGATGTGGGGGGAAGGGGGGAGGGGCATGGAGGAGGGCACTTGGGGGGATGAGCACTGGGTGTTATGTGGAAACTAATTTGACATAAACTATTTGTAAAAAAAAAAAAAGGAAAGGCAGTAGTTGAAAAGCATGTGGGGGCACCTGGGTGGCTCAATCGGTTGGGCGTCCAACTTTGGTGCAGGCCATGATCTCACAGTTCGTGGGTTTGAGCCCCTTGTCAGGTTCTGTGCTGACAGCTCAGAGCCTGGAGTCTGTCTTCAGATTCTGTGTCTCCCTCTCTGACCCTCCCCTGCTCACGCTGTTTCTCTCTCTCAAAAAATAAATTAAAAAAAAAAACATTTAAAAAATTTAAAAAAAAAAAAAGAAAAGAAAAGCATGTGAACTGTGAGCACCCTAGAAGACCCGTGATGCTCATGTTTTTCACATTGACATACTTGTTTTAACACTGGTAAGTAACCTTTTTGAAATGAGCCAGCAATGCCTTTGGGAGTGAAATCCCACCTCAGTATTCACCTTGGCAGCTCTCCTAGTTTGACATCCATGAGCTGCTTCTTCTTCACCAGTATGACTGACGCTACCTTGGAGTCTTGGGTGTCTCAGTGAGTCGGGTTAACTTTTAATTCTTGCTAAATTTAAGATATCTCTCTGTGTTGGAGTTCTCACGATGCTTGATTTTTGTTTTTTGGTTAAACGGCTTTGTGAACCAATTTACTGCACAAGAAACTTACTGGAAGAGAGGGGCTGTGGCTCTGGGGGTTACATGATCTTACAGGAAGAGCATCAAGTTTCCCTCTTAGCCTTGGCTATTATGTTGATCTACGGCCCCAATGGGGCATACTTGGGCAGACTGTTAATTCTACCAGATGGAAGTATGTATATCACAATAGCTTGATAGAGTTAGCTTTCAAGAAAGTAAAATTCTTCACCATTTAAAGAGAGTGTGTTTTGGGGCACCTGGGTGGCTCAGTCAGTTAAGTGTCCAACTCTTGATTTTGGCTCAGGTCATGATCTCAGTTTGTGAGTCTGCTTGAGACCCTCTTGCTGCCTCTCTCTTTCTCTCTGCCCCTCCCAGGTTGTGCTCTGCTTCTCCCTCTCAAAATAAATAAACAAACATTAAAAAGAAAAAAAAAAAAGAGGGTGTGTCTCTATAAGAAATTTCACATTTCTGGGTGTTAGAGGAGAGAAGAGGACTCATTCAACAAATATTTATTAAGCAACAAGCATGTGCTGTACTCTCTTACTACTTTAAGTGTGGTTCCTGGACAAGCCATATTTACATAACTTGGGAGTTCCTTAGAAATGCAGGTTCAAGGGTCTAACCCAGACCTACTGAATCAGCATCCCAAGGTGATTTCTACATTAAAGTTTGAGAAACACCACTAGACACCATGTTAAGTGATCTATTTCCACCATTATCTCCATTTAACATATTATAAAAATAAAAGTCCAGGTCATACAGCTGCCAAAATTTGCTTATGTTACAACTTAAGATCTAATTCTAACTCACTGCTAGGAGCATGGCAAAAGTATTTACAGTGATATGAAGTAGGAAAGGGTCTTCTATAAAGATCTCATATGTAAGCCAAGAATGAGCCTCACTTCAAGGTAAACAAGGATGCTTCAACCTACCTGGTATAGGTAGACCAATAAGGTTCCCATTTCTAAATTCATGTTGGAAAAGTTTCCCATATAGGAAATCTAGACACTAGGAAGACCTAGGAAATAAAGGCTGGTCTCATCTGGTTTCCAGCTGGCAGTGAGAAAGGGCTAGAAGGAAAATTATCCAATTCATTTAGCCAGCTAGTTTATTTAGGTCTTTCACTAGTCCATGGCCCTTGCATGGGAGAAATCACATGAGGTAGATAAACATCAGGGAAGGATGTCTCCACTGATTTCATTGGACAGTTGTGTTACATTTTATCTTCATTTTCTGCTCTAATAGATGCTGGTAATACTTCTTGACAGGTTGTGTAGAGCCACAGATTTTCCAAAGCCAAATGGAAGTGACTTTAAAGATATTGTAGAAATTAATGACCCATGAGAGTTTTCTATGGACTTATATCTACTCTCCCCGGAGCTTCCTCCATGTCAATCTTTATCAACTTGTCTATTTCCCAGCATCTTACTTTTACATTTTTCTTTTAATTTTTAATTACAAAAGCATTGTATAAATTCATGTTTTAGAAAAAATTCAACTCATACAAAAATATAGTAAAATGAAAAATCTGTTTTACTTTCTACCCAAGGCTAATTACTATTAAACTAGAATGCATTTTTCTAGACCTTATTCAAATTTACAATGTATGTGCATATATCCACATGTAGTAGTTTTACATACTTGGACCATACTACATTATTATTTTGCAACTTTTTTTTTGCTTACTTCCTTTTTTTCTACTTTATCTTGGAGATGGTTCTCTTTTTCTCTCACCATATATTAAATACATACTCTCTCACCATATATTAAATACATACAATTTCTTTTTTTAATATAAATATAATTTCTAAAGATAAACTAGATTTATCCTGATTAATTTAATCATTCCTCTATTGACAAAGATTTAGATTCATTCCAATGAGTTTTTATATAACAAAAATAAATGGATAAAAATAAACAATTATAACAAATTTCCCAGATGGTCAGATATAAGAGCAATATATGAAAATCAAGAGCTTTCTATATATTAATAATAACTAGAATATAATTTTTAAAAATTATATTTTTAAAATATAATATAGAATTTTNCTATATAAAATAATATTCTATATTATAGAATATAATTTTTAAAAAGACCATTCACAGTAATAGATATATGCAAGGACAATATAAAAAAAATCTATACTGACAGGTATAAAAAATTTACTGAGAGAATAGGAGAGACATATACCATATTCTTAAATGAGAAGATACAATGTTTTAAGCATATCAATCATCTCAATAATTATCTTCACAAAAATCAATATATCCCAAACAAATGGCATTGGGATAGTTTATATATCTTGACAAACTGGTGTAAAGTTATTCTAGAACAGGGAGTATAAGAAAGAGCCATGTATATTTGGGGAGGAGAAATAAGACACAGTTAAGATACCCTCAATTTTCGTGAATGAATTTGTTTCAACTCTAGTATCACCACATTTTGCCCAGTGCCAGCAGAATAAGCAGAATAAGCATGTTGTTGAATCAGAGCTCCAAGGGAGACAGTGAGACAGAGAGGGAAAGAGGGAGGCGGGGGAGAAAGAGAGACAATGTATCAAAATATAATTTAAAATAAATTTGTAAATCAAATTTCCAGAACACTACCATTAAAGTCAATATATTCTTTGTGACCAATTGCCAATTATAGCAAAGTATAGTAAAAGTTTAGGAGTTACTTGAAAAGAACAGAGGTTCTCTATTTGTTGGCTAAAAAATAATACATATATTCACAGTCAAGTTTGTTAGCGTCATGAAAAAAAGTATACACTTTTGAATCTACATGATATATTGATTCCTGAGGATGTGAGCACTTGACTCTTTCTTCAGTTTAATTTTATTTTATTATAGCCATGATTAATTCCTCCTTTTTTCTCACTGTTTTCATCATCTGTTATAATAATTGTTCCTCCTCCTTTTTTCCTTCCTCCTTCCTCCCTTCTCTCTCTCCCTTGCTCTCAGTAAATTATTTTGAAACAAATCCCAGACATCATGTCACTTCAGCTCTACATACTTGAGTATGCATCTCTAGAAAATATGGCATTCTGTTACATAACCGTATTACCATTTTTATACACATAAGAAAATGTAAAATTTTCATGATATCATCTAAGATTCAGGCATGTCCAGATTTCTCTAGTTTTAAAAAATGTTTTTGGGGGCACCTGGGTGGCTCAGTCGATTAAGTGTCCAACCTCAACTCAGGTCATGATCCCACAGTTCATGGGTTTGAGCCCTGCATCGGACTCTGTGCTATCAGCTCAGAGCCTGGAGCCTGTTTCAGATTCCATGTCTCCCTCTCTCTCTGCCCCTCCATAGCTCGCTTGCTTGCTCGCTCACCTCTCTCTCTCTCTTCAAAGTAAAATAAACATTAAAAAATGTTTTTGCTCTTAGTTTTATGGGATCCAAATAAACAAGGTCCACACATTACATTCAGTTATCTAAATTCTCAGTGTAGAATGGTCTCTCTGGCTTCCCCTCTATTATTATTAGTTTTTCAGGTAACTGACTTGTGAAGAAACCAAGTGTATTATCCTACAGAAGATTCAACATTTGCGACTGGTCTGTTTACTTCCTTGTGTCAGTTGATTGTTCAATTCATCCCTCATGTTCCTTTCATTTGGAAGTTAACTTTAAAGGTTTGATCAGATTCAGTTTAATTCTTTGGCAAGAATACTGTACTTTGTAATTCTGTCATATCAAGACGCATGCACAGCCTGATGCTAAGACTGATCAGTGGGGTTGGGGCATAACTGTCCACCTCCTTAACTGTAAACTTTACAACAAAATTTCATCCAATGGTTTTATCCATTGATAATTATTGCCCAAATCAATTACTCATTAGAGGTAAAAAATGCTGAGTTTCTAATCCTATTATTTCTTATACTTTCATTATGTGGAGTTTCTCCAAAAACAAAAACCTTTACCCTCCCCTAAAACTATTTGATTACCCTAATATACTGTTCATACATAAAAGACAGGACAAATGTTTAATCTTTCCTTATGATGACACCTTTTAGATTAAAAAGCTATTGTCATAATAACTTTCAATAATGCCTACTGAGATGTTTTAGTTGGCTTTCTCCTTTTTTTTTTTTTTTGGTTGAGTATCATTGTGGAATCTATGTAATCAATGTTTTTCATTCAATAGAAAGCACTATTTTTGATACCAAAATCTGCCCATTCTCAGCCAAGGAAGCTCCTTCGTGTTTGTTACTGTTCCCTTTGGTGTGACCCATTAGTCTTTGACAACTCCCTTGTATTCACACATAAGATTTTTGAGATACATATTATAAATTTATTATCCCACACCTGGAATCGAACATTCCTCCAATGAGTCCTGATTCCTTATGGTAGTTAGACAATTTAAGAGCAAGACTTTGTGATTGGGCTTCATAGCCTTTTCACATTTTTTCACTGAACAAAGCTAGAAAATTTTGATTTTTAAAAAAAGGAAACAAAATACTGAGTCTAAAATGATATTTCAAATGTCATGTTACAAGATTTTATGTGTGGCTATCATTAAAAACACAAGAAATGAGAAGTGTTAGCCAGGATATGGTAAAAAGGGAAGACTTCTGCACTATTGATGGGAACATATATTGGTGCAGCCATAACGAAAAACATTAAAAAAAAAAACTGCCAAAAAAGTTAAAAAAAAGAACTACCATATGACCCAACAATTCTGCTTCTGGGTATATATCCAAAGGAAAGGAGATAAATATCTCAAAGAGATATTTGTACCCCCTTATTCACCGCAGCACTATTTACAATAGCTAAGACATGGAAACAACTTTAATGTCCAGTGACAGATGAATGGATAAAGGAAATGCAATAAGTATATACAGTGGAATATTATTCAACCATAAAGAAGAAGAAAATACTGTTATTTTTAAACAAGACGGATGGACCTTGAAGGTCTTTTACTAAATGAATGAAGTCAGACAGAGAAAAACAAGTGCTGTCTTATATGTGAAATCTAAAAAAGTGAACTCATACATAGAGGATAGAATGAATGGTGGTTGCTAGAGGTGGGGGATGGAAAATGGGTAAAAGTGGTCAAAAGGTAAAAATTTCTACTTATAAGATAAATAAGTTCTGTAGACATAATGCACAGCATTGTGACTATAGTTAAAAATACTGTATTATATATTTGAAAGATGCTAAGAGAATAGATCTTGAAAGTTCTCAACACAATAAAAAAAACCTTGTAACATGTGAAGTCATGGATGCTAATTAAGCCTATTGTGGTAAATACATATAAAATCATTTTGTATACCTTAAACTAATATATTGTTATGTGTCAATTATTTCTCAATTATATCTCAAACTGGGAAAAAAGATACATTATTTCTTTGATGTTTTATTTCTTTTCTCTTATATTAAAAAACTAGGTTTCTAACAACATTAACATATTTAGTTACATTAACCTATTATTTCACTGGTGACATATGATATGGAGTATCTTTTCATATACTTATTTGCCATCTGTATATCTTCTTTGGTAAGGTGTCTATTAAGGTCTTTGACCCAGTATTTAATCAAGTTATTTTCCTATTGCTTTTCTGGGTAATAGTCCTTTATCAAATATGTGTTTTGCAAACATATTTTTCTAGTTTGAGGCCTGTATTTTAATTCTCTTCACATTGTCTTTCATGGAGTGGAAATTTTTAATTTTCATGAAATTTGGCTTATCAATTCTTTTGCATGGGTGGTGCTTTCAGTGTAATATATAAAAAGTCACTGTCATGCCCAAAGTCATCTAGGTTTTTTCCTATATTATCTTCTAGGATAGATCTAGATCTAGGATCATCTAGATCTATAATCCAGTCTGAGTTAATTTTTTAAAAGTGTGTAAGGTCTGTGTCTAGATTCATTTTTGTTTTTTGCAGGTGGATATACAGTTGATCCAGTGCCATTTACTGAAGAAACTATCTTTGCTCCTTTTTATTGCCTTTGCTCCTTTGTCAAAAATCAGTTAACTATGTTCATGAGGGTCTATTTCTGGACTCTCTAATTTGTTCCATTGATTTATTTGTTCTTTCATCAGTACCATCTTGTCTTGATTACTGTAGGTTTATAGCAAGTCTTGGAGTCAAGTGTATCAGTCTTCCAACTTTATTGTTCTTCTTTAACATTGTGTTGGCTGTTCTGGGCCTTTTGCCTCTCTATGTAAACTTTACAAACAGATTGTCAATATCTATAAAATAACCTGCTGGTACTATGACTGGATTGCACTGAATCTACTGATTGAGTTGGGAAAAACTGGCAACTTGACAATATCAAATCTTCCTACCCATGACCATGGAATGTCTCTCCATTTAATTTGTCTTTCTCATTTCATTCATCAGAGTTTTACAGTTTTCCTCATATAGATCTTGTACATATTTTGTTAGATTTAAACTTAAGTATTTCATTTTGGGGGTAGTAATGTAAATGGTATTGTGTTTTCAATTTCAAATTCCACTTGTTCATTGCTGGTATATAATAAAATTTTTGACATCTGTATGTTAATCATCTAACTTGCTAACGTGCTATAATTGCTTATTCCAGTTTTTCTGTCAATTCTTTTGTTTTTTATCCATAGACAATCAGGTCATCTGAGAACAAAGACGATTTTACTTCTCCCTTCTTAATTTGTATGCCTTTTATTTCCTTGCCTTGCCTTACTGTAGTAGCTAGAACTTCCAGTAGGATGTTGAAAATGAATGGTGAGGGGAAATATCTGTATCTTGTATCTCAGAAGGAAAGTTTTGAGTTTCTCACCATTAAGTATGATGTCAGCTGCAGGTTTTTTGTAGATAGTCTTTATTAAGCTGAGAAAGTTCCCCTATATTTCTAGTTGACTGAGCTTTTACCATGTATGAGTGTTGGACTTTGTCAAATGCTTTTTCTACATTTATTGATATGATCTTCTGATTTTTCTTTTATAACCTGCTGGTGTTTACTACATTAATCGATTTTCATATTTTTTAAAGATTCTTTGAAAATTTATTTTGAAACAGAGATAGAGAGCAAATAGGGGAGGGGCAGAGAGATAGAAAAAGAGAGAATCCCAAGCAGGTTCCATTCTGTCAGTACAGAGGCTGATGCAGGGCGCGAATACATGAATTGTGACATCATGACCCCAGCTGAAACCAAGAGTCAGATACTCAAACAACTGAGTCACCCAGGTGCCCTGATTAATCAATTTTCAAATACTGAACCAGCATTGCCTAAGTGGCATAAATCCCACTTGATCATGGAGTAAAGTTACTTTCATATAGTTTTGGATTTAATTTGCTAACATTTTTGAGAATTTTTGCATCAACGTTTATGAGAAATATTTGCTTGCAGTTTTCTTTTACTGTAGTGTTCTTCTCTGGTGTTGACATTAGGGTAATACTGTCCTCACAGAACAAGTTAGGAAGGATTCTCTCTGCTTTTATCTTCTAAAAGACATTGTAGAGAACTGGTATAATTTTTTCTTTACATGTTTGGTAGTATTCACCAGTGAACCCACTTAGGAATGCTATCTTCTGTTTAAGAATGTTATTAGTTATTGATTTAATTTCTTTCATAGATATGGACCTCTTCAGATTGTCTATTTCTTATTGTATGACCTTTGGCAAATTGTGTCTTTCAAAGAATTTGTTCATTTCTTCTAGGTTATCAAATTCGTGAGCATAGAGTTGTTCACAGTATTCCTTTATTATCACTTTAACGTCCATAGGATCTGTAGCAACATTCCATCTCTTCCTTCTGTTATTAATAATTTGTAGCATCTCTTTTTTTTCTTGGCCAGCTTAGCTAGAGGCTTACTGATTTTTATTAGTCTTCTCAGAGAGCCAGCTTTTTGGTTCATTAATTCTATTAATTTCCTGTTTTCAATTTCATTAATTCCTTCTAATTCTTATTATTTATTTTCTTCTTACTTTGGATTTAATTTGCTCTTCTTTTCCTAGTTTTCAAAGGTGAAAGCTGAGATGACTGATTTCAGATCTTCTCTTTTAATACAAGCATTTAATACTATAAAATTTTCTCTCATCATTGCTCTTCACTGCACTGTGCAAATTTTGATATTTTTCATTTTCTATTAAAGCAAAATATTTTTATGTTTCTTTTGAGATTTCTTTTTGACTCGTGTGTTTATTCATTCAACAGACATTTTATTGAGCTTTACCCTGTACTAGATACTAAGGATACAAAGGAAGAAAACATTCTTCCTCAAGGAGTTCTATCTAGCAGAGTAGAAGGCTATGGGAATCACTAACTAAAATAAAATATGATAATACATAATCAAGATAAGTATATATTATTCTGGGGAGAGAGATGAAGGAAGATTAAATCTGCCCAAGGGAGTCAGGAAATGTTTCCTTAAGCTACTCTTACTCAAATGTAACCACTTTTCTTACTTTCTTTGTTGGTTCCATGCAGGATTCATTTACTTCTTTATCAGTACTTCCCTGACACTTTTTATAGTTATCATCTATATCAGTTATCACAGTTTACTACAGTTTGTTTACAATTCTATCATTCAAATGAACTTGTTAGTTTCTTGAAAGCATGGTACAGATCTTCTTCATCTATTTTTGGTACCCGACAGTGTCCACAGTACAATAAAGCTCAGTAAAGTTTCTGTAAATAAATGTATGCACATATGGATGGATGAATGAGGTAATATATGATACCACTACAACTCTTGTATTACTAAAGCTATATTATTATCAGAACAATAATTTGTGCAGATACTAGAGCCATAACATGGTAAGCATGAAAAAAAAGGTAACTTTAATTGAACACATGGATGAATATCAATATTAAAAATTTATATTATTTATTTTAAAGAACACATTGTAGGTACTCATTTCTACATATGTCTTATAGAAACATTTATGCCTATTTGAGCAAATATTTCTGTTTGCGAATGTTCTCTTATACTAAAATTAATAAATAACTCTTCTTGTTTGTTATCTAAAGTTGGAGGATCACCTAATTATATTTGAGGCTAATACAACCATTCAAGGTGGCCATTATAACCGTAAAATGAATTCAGGTGCATTTAAAATGACTGCCTCTAGGTGACACCTGGGTGGCTCAGTTGGTTAAGTGTCAGGCTCTGGGTTTTGGTTCAGGCCATGATCTCATGGTTTGTGAGTTCAAGCCCTGCAATGGGCTCCATTCTGACAGTGCTGACAGAGTAGGCTTGGGATTCTCTCTTTCTCCCTCTCTCTCTGCCCCACCCCAGCTCTTGCTCTCTCTCTCAAATAAAAATAAACAAACAAACTCACTCACTCAAGAATGACGGTCTTTAGGAAAAAATCCCAGAGTTGTGATTAACTATAAGATGGAGGGAAATTTAGCAAAGGCTCAAGGGTTAAATCTCCAAACTCTGATATTTTAATATTCTACTATACAAAACATGTTTCTAAGAGTCATAACACGTCATTTCTACGCTTCTCTTTGGGAATGGAATTAACATTCTTGTACTAACTGGAAATGGTGAATTCCTAAATTGTTAATACCTTCCTCAGGCTTCTGCTCCTTTGCAGTTCATTTTGGCTCCAAATTATGAAAATATTGCAATGTGTGCTCATCAGCCTATAATCCTAAATTTCGTTCTACTACTTTTGGACTCAGGATTAAACTACAGGGGTCCACTTCTGGGCAGGAAGTATTTTGACATGGAAATTCATTGCACAGTTTGGATCTGTTTTCTTGACTACTGACAGATAACACATCTGGATTTTAGACTTATAAAATCTATTTTGCTAACTACAAAGTCATGCTTACCATACAGTAAGTAAATCCAGCCAGTTGTCATGGGTTCAATGCTGGGGAGTGGGGAGTGGTAGTGGCAAATGGTGCCTGTTTGTAGCTAAGTATGTAACTGGAGGAAGCACTGAATGGAGGAGGAAGGGGTGGAGCTCAAAAAAAAAGAAGGAATTAAAGATCTTATTACAAGAATATAAATGCAGCAACCTTCAAGAAATTAAACAAAAACATGTAGTCAGAAGAAATATCATGTGAGGAAGTATTCAAATGAAGTAAATAGACAAAATAAAAGTGGACAATAAATTAGAGTTGAGAGTTCCCAACCACCACTGCACAGAGGGAAACACCATTTACACATTACATAGTGTCCATGAGAAAAAAGAGATGCTCAGCATAATAAAAGTTTCTCATATATGTCTTCATAAAAAGTCCACTCTGCGCAAATAGAGATTAGTTATAAGTCACTTATGGAAACTCTGAAAAATCTTTAAAACACTATTATATATTGTTGTAGGTACTTGGACATGTACTAACAGCATACAAAATGTGGAAAGACACATACCACCTCTAGAACAGTGGTTACTTCTAAGGCTGGGTGCGGGAGAGTGTGAAACTATATTTACAACATTCTATTTATTTTCCAAAAACAAGATAGGTGAGGCAAAAAGTACACTTTTCTGATACTTTGGGGTTGATTTTTTTCTGTAAGTTTGAAATAGGTCATAAGGAAAAGATTTAAAGTTTACACGTGAAATATAATGAACAATGTATTTCAACAAACTCAAAGTAAATACGATCAGTACAAAATCTTACCTTTTATTTTTTTAAAATAGTTTGTCAAGTTGGTTCCCATATAACACCCAGCGCTCATCCCCAAAAGTGCCCTCCTCCATGCCCATCACCCCCCTTTACCTCCCCCCTGACACCCATCGTCCTCAGTTTGTTCTCAGCATTCAAGAGTCTCTCATGGTTTGCCTCCCTCCCTCTCCCCAACTATTTCCCCAATTCTCCCTCACAGTGNCTACCAAAAGTGTAGGAGGGTGCCCATTTCTCCACATCCTCGCCAGCATCTAGAGTCCTCTGATTTGCTCATTTTAGCCCCTCTGACCGGCGTGAGGTGGTATCTCAGTGTGGTTTTGATCTGCTTTTCCCTGATGATGAGGGACGCTGAGCTTCGTTTCATGTGTCGGTTGGCCATCTGGATATCCTCTTTGGAGAAATGTCTGTTCATGTCTTCTGCCCATTTCTTCACTGGATTATTTGTTTTTTGGGTGTGGAGTTTGGTGAGTTCCTTATAGATTTTGGATACTAGCCCTTTATCTGATATGTCATTTGCAACTATCTTTTCCCATTCCACTGGCTGCCTATTAGTTTTATGGACTGTTTCCTTTGCTGTGCAGAAGCTTTTAATCTTGATGAGGTCCCAATAGTTCATTTTTGCTCTTGATTCCCTTGCTTTTGAGGATGTCTCAAGTAAGAAATTGCTGCAGTTGAGGTCAAGGAGATTGTTTCTGGCTTTCTCGTCTAGGATTTTGATGGTTTCCTGTCTCACATTCAGGTCCTTTATCCATTTTATTTTTGTGTACAGTGTGAGAAAATGATCTAGTTTCATTTTCTGCATGTTGCTGTCCAGTTCTCCCAGGACCATCTGTTAAAGAGGCTGTCTTTTTTCCATTGGATACTCTTTTCTGCTTTGTCAAAGGTTAGTTGGGCATACATTTGTGGGTTCAATTCTGAGTTCTCTATTCTATTCCATTGGTCTATGTGTCTGTTTTTGTGCCAATACCACACTGTCTTGATGATGACAGCTTTGTAGTAGACTTAAGTCTGGGATGGTGATGCCTCCCATTCTGGTTTTCTTCTTCAACATTATTTTGGCTATTTGGGGTCTTTCGTGGTTCCGTACAAATTTTAGGATAGTTTGTTCTAGTTCTGAGAAGAATGTTGGTGCAATTTTGATTGGGATTACATTGAATATGTAGGTTCTTTTGGGTAGTAATGACATTTTAACTCTATTCTTCCAATCCATGAGCATGGAATGTTTTTCCATTTCTTTGTGTCTTCTTCAATTTCCCTCATAAGTTTTCTACAGTTTTCATCATACAGATCTCTTATATCCTTGGTTAAGTTTATTCCTAGGTATTTCATGTTTTTTTGTGCAATTGTGATGGGATCAGTTTCCTGATTTCTCTTTCTGTTGTTTCATTGTTAGTGTATAAAAATGCAACCAATTTCTGTACGTTGATTTTGTATCCTGCAACTTTGCTGAATCCACAGATCAGTTCTAGTAGGCTTCTGGTAGAGTTTGTCGGGTTTTCTACGTAGAGTATCATGTCGTCTGCGAAAATGAAAGTTTGACTTCTTCTTTGCCAATTCTGATGCCTTTTATTTCCTTTTGTTGTCTGACTGCTGATGCTAGGACTTCCAGCACTATGTTAAATAACAGTGTATTGTATTCTTTACTACTGTGTTACTTTCATTGTAGCATATCAGTAAATGAAAAAACAAGTTTACTGGCATTAGGCATTTTTACGCAGATATTACCAAACTTCTACCGTGACATTAAAAATAACAACATTGCTAACAATTCCAGTTATAGTTCTGGAGATCTGAATGCATCCAATGTTCCTATAACTGTCCCCAACTCTTGTTATGAAGGCAAAGGGATGATGTTCTTACTTCTCCTTCCATTTGCTCTTTTCTTATCAATTTCAAGACTTCCCATAATACTTGAACTGACTACACATATAAAGTAATTGGAAGTGTATCTGTGTTATTTTCCTTGCTCCACACCCCTAACCACTATCCCTGGGAATGATTATAACTACAGCATTCAAGCAAGTGGCTTTACTTTGGGATGGTGTAGATGCTAGAGAAGGCATGAAGAATGAGCCTATGTTGGAGCTCCAGGTACAGAGAGTCCCCCTACCCCATAACTCAAATATTTACCAACACTCTTTCATTAGCCAAAGGATTCTGAGGTGTACAGTGTGTCTGCACCATCAAGATTTTGTGTCTCTAGTCTATGGTGTGATTTTCTCACCGTCAGTACCTGAATCATCTGGGAACTTGTTAGACATGCAAACTTTCAAGCTTCACTCCAGTCCTGATGAATCAGAAACTCTGGCGATGAGAAACTGGGGGGTGAGTACCAGCATTCTGTGTTTCAACAAAACTTCCAGGTGATTCTGCTAGTTGCTCAATTTTGAGAATCATAGATTATTCTCTATTTTGGTCTATCAGAGGTAGTATAGTGTGAAAGAATGTGGATTCTGGAGCCAGACTTTCTGACTTCAAATTCTATTTCGCCCAGTACTAACTATATGTACTGCACAAGTTACTTCACCTTTCTGTGTCTCAGTTTCTTTACCTGTAAAATGAGGTTAATAGTAGTATACCTATTCACAGGATGGTTATAAGAATTAAATGGATTGGTTTAATAATGTCAGCTATTTTCATGAAGTTAAACAAGGAAGGAAGATTTGGCTCAAGTTCTGCCTTTGGCAAACTCCTCCTGAGACACAATGACTTTATCTGTGAATGGGAAAATTATATCTGAACCATTTGCATCACCAGTTGGTGTGAAGAAAAGATGAAAAAATGTGCAAGTCTTTAGTAAACTGAAAGAGCTATTTAAGGCAAGGTAGCAAACTATGTCACACTCACCAACTGGATTGTGATTTTCCCCTCATCAGGTGCAGTGTAAGTCTAATAAACTGTCTCTTTCCGTTTCTTCCCACCAACGGATCATCCTGCCCACTTTTTAAAGAGCACTCAATTCATACTGAGAACAGCTGTCACAGTCTACAAGGTATTTGTCTAATGTCTTCTGTAGTACTTCTTTAGATACCAGACATCTCTCTTTCCTTTAGTGACATCATTCTCACCAAATAACTGTTTGTTATTCCCCCAGTGGTTTCCATCTGACTTGGAAATATGCCATAGTTAGCAGCATGACCTACTTGCTGATGCCTTCCAAATTTCATATAGAGAGGCACAATACAGAAATAACCATTTATTGAGAAACTATTAGGAACAAGGTGCTGTGCTAAGGTTCCACATACTTCTTTTTATTCATTCCTCAAAATAACCCCATGAAGCAAGTATAATGACTACCCCTATTTTATAAATAAAAAAAAAACATGCTAAGAGGCTAAGTAACTTTATCATAACTTTCCAACTAGAAAGATCTCTTTGATTCCAAGACCTCCTTCAATAGACCCATGCTGTAGGACAAAATCATCTCGTCCTGAACTCTTTGGGCACTTTAAAAAGTGAACACTCTAAGACAAGGACAGAGACATATGAACCAGCTCATCTCACATGCCTCTCAATAAGAAAGCCTGTGTTTGGGTGAGATTCGAGTGATTTTTTTAAAAACAAATGCTCAAGAACCATTTCATTCTTCCCTTTGTCACCACAAAGCTCAGGCCTATGCTCCAGAAGGGCACTTAACTCTCCCTAAGACTCAAAATCAAATTACTACTCCAAACACATTGTAGTTATTGTTGTTCTGTTTAAATTTGCCACATTGGTTTATTTGTTCCCCACTCTTAACTCTAAGGCATGTCATTTTTAACCAACAATTGAAATGACATCACTTGTCCATTCAAAATCATCTTTTGTTGATTTTGTTTTTTCTCCATATAACTTTCATCACTGAAAGAGGTGTAGAATCACTTGGAAAAGCCTAAATGTCTATAAAGTCTTAAGGTTAATTAAAAATGTAAGCTCTATAAGAGAATTCCATTTACTTATAACGTCATCTTCTGACTTGAGGGAGAATGTCCAAATATCACCAAATGAGTGTTTAGAAAAACCTACAACTGCAAACATTTAAATAGAGCCAAAAGACCTTTCATCTAACTTCTTTACTTGACAAATGTCATCTCTGAGGGCTTTTGGAGTAGGCTCACCTGAGCTCCTTCAACTGGTAGAAGCAATACATAAAACTCAATTTAAATGGATTTTTGGCTTTGCTTTGTTATAGTGCCTTGACAAACAAATCTATGTGGCTTCTCAAGCATACAGACCTGAAAACTGCCCTCCAGAAATATTTGAATAAATTAATTTGCTGACTTAAATGCAAATGAAATGTAATTTAGTGGATCTTTTCATCCCAAATCTGAATTCTGTTGTGGTTTAAGTACCTTTGCTTCAACTTTTGAAGTAGACTTTGTAAGGATTGTAAGGATCCTTAGCTGTTACCCATGGATGGTATGAATTTATGGAGTGCTAGTCTGGATGAAAACAGCATTATAACATAAAATGCATCATTAATACTTTAAAACCCAGTATGATTTATATTTATATAAATAACATAAAGAAAGCCAATTAAACCAAAGTCACTGGAGTGTAAATAACATAAAAACTTATTGTTCTGTAAGCTACTGAAAATAAACTAATAATGAAAGTATTTATCATATGTCTAAAAACCAAGCAGGTACGAGTGGGTTAAGCAGACTTCAGGGAGAAACATTTTTATTTTTCTGACATCTTTTAATGCAGGCCCAACATTTTCATCCAATGCAGATCCATTTAAGATGTGACATTATATCCGAAAGTTGCCTTTTGTCCATTTGAGTAATTAATAATTTAAGTGCAACAAGGACATCTTGATTCAAACACTTTGTAATCTGACTAGGAGGATATTTAAAATTCATTACAGTACATTAAACTTGCAGTGAACAGTTAGCTTCATTGCAAAATAAATAAATACCTAATTTGCTTTGATCAGCAGAAATTCTGATAAAATCAGCAAAACACCAATTAAAATGTGAAAAATGTCACCTACCGTAGTTATTCTAATGGAACATGGACTTAGAGGAAGGAACTGATTCAATGTTTATTCTCATGCCAGCTATGGCTTCCAAATGTAAATCATTTCACTTTTTGCTAGTGTAGCTAGCTCCTCATGGCCCCTGCATCCATCCTACAGTGGAGCACTCTGTGTTACATAACAAGGCTGCTCTAATGGGGTTGCCATTGAATTCCTTTAATTTCCTGGCAAATCACTGTTTCCTTCAAATGTTTACCAGTCTTCTCATGTCAGGGAGTACTGGGAACTGGTTGAGGACAAACGCAGTGACCCAGAGATCCATGGTCCTTCCTGGCACATGTGAACACTCCTAGGTGGAGGCAGCTTCTCTTGGAAGAATCGTGATCCTCTGATCTTGTCACTTCAGTCATGTTAGTCCATCAGCACAACGCTGCTATCCGTCCACAGTAATTCAGACTTCGGTCACCACATGGCAAATTCTAGTTGTGTGTGTGTGTGTGTGTGTGTGTGTGTGTGTTCATTTCTAGTACTTAACCTAGTGCAGTGTACCTGGTGGGTACTCAACCAATGAGCCCTGGGAGGGCAGAATTGTCCCACCTAAGTGTCCGTCTCTTTCAGTTAATTCTACGGCAGGTGCTTGGATCTCTTGATCTCAGAATCCAGAAATCAATTCTCACCTCCACAGTGCCTCTAAAATAAAGGCAATAGTTATGGAGAGAGAGGAAGACAGTGCTTAACGCTTCACTGCATGTTCTATTTATGGAATTTTAAAAAAAGAACAAAAAATAGAATTGTGTCGAATTGCAAGATGGATTTTCTTTCTTCATCTGCCTTTTCTATGTAGGCAGTTTCTTCTTGACAGAAACCATGAATTCATTTCTAACAAGCACCGTGGAATCTCTATCAGTTCTGGCCACTTCAGAAATCAGTAACTGGAAAGGAGTATGTAAAAGTGAAAAGGATTGCGCTCTGTTGTGGTGCTGTTTTCTTTTGAATTTTTTCAAAATGTTTTTTCATCATCTTTTCAATAATTATATGCGATGGATATTTAAGAAGAAATGTTATGATGAGACCCTCAGCATGGAACCTGGTCCATTTGCAAATGCACTTGCTCATTAACCAATTAGGAGATGAAGTCTGTATTTAAGCAAATCCACAATTCAAAAACCCCCAAATTGAATTTAAATACCTCAGGGCAACCCATAATGAGTTTAAAATTAGGTGAAATGACAGGAATTTTACTGAATTCAAGAGAACTAATTGTTGGAAGCTGCTTTCATTCATTTGAACATTTGAAGTTCCAGCCAATTATTGCCATTGCATTTCATACCTTCAATTTATATAGTGCTATATGAAGTTTCTTTTCATAATAAGGGGATCGGTCAGTCCATTTGCCAGTAAGATGAGTTCTGCATGTATGCCTTAATATATGCACTGCAAGACTCAACCTTGAGTATGTTGGTATGAATTTAGTACTGTATTTGTATCCTTAAAGAAAAGTTAGAGAGACACACGATCTTATCTGCAACTGGTCATTTGTTTTCATTTAACTAGAAAGCATAATGGCGTAGTGAAGTAAGAAAGGTCTTTGTACTGATTCCAGCTACCACACTCCACCACCACACATTTAAGGTTATCTTAGACAAGTATATTCACCTCTCTAAGCCTCATTTTCTTGTATTTATGAAATGGGATAAATGATACACCTAAATGACAGAATTGTGAGGACTGGATGATCATAAACGTAAAGCATGTAGGATAATGCTTGGCACACAGTAATCACTCAATAAACTCCAACCACTACCATTAGTCATACCATGCCAAAATGTAAAATAAATAAATAAATAAATAAAAATAACACCAGGAAAATTAATAAGATTCAGGATTTTGATCCTCAAAAGGGTTGCCAGAGGTACCAGATAAAAATATTGCAGACTCACACCGGTCAGAGTGGCTAAAATGAGCAAATCAGAGGACTCTAGATGCTGGCAAGGATGTGAAGAAATAGGCACCCTCCTATAGTGTTGGTGGGGATGTAAATGGGTGCAGCCCCTCTGGAAAACAGTGTGGAGGTTCCNAGTGGGGGAGAGGGGAAGGGGGGTGATGGGCATGGAGGAGGGCACTTGTTGGGATGAGCACTGGGTGTTATATGTAAAACAATTTGACAATAAACTATATAAAAAATATTGCAGATGCAATATTTGGGGCATACTTAAACTAGAAAAGCATTCATTGTTTATGTGAAATTCAAATTTAATGGGGCATCCTGTATTTTATCTGGCAATTTAGCACTGAAGTTCTGATACTTACAGACCTTAAAATTTTCATATTTTGCTTTAAATATTTGAGAATCAAGCAAAGGGCAGGTTAGAAGCAAAATGTTCAGATTATTGCCTTAATTCTTCACTTCACTTTGGGCATAGAGAAAGTTTCTACTGTCACTCTGGATGTCCTTGGGACACCATGACATGCAATCAACATCACCTGTGCTGGCTGATAATTCAGAGTATATGATGCCCTTGTTTATAGCATCTTCAATTCTACAGACATTTTTACTTGACTAATTCACTGTTTCATACCAGGCAGGGGGTGGGGAGGAAATCATTCAAACTAAATGCTACTCTGAGGTTCAGTTACTTGGCTGGAAAACAGCAGATAAATTGATAATTGCAAATGGTCTGAAATTTGATGATTTTTTTCCACTTCAACTAAATCTACTGAGCACACCCAAATAATTTAAAAGTGCTGAAAATAAGCAGTATTGGGGATTAATGAAAGCAATATATTCACTCTGTTGCATTTATTATTTTTAAATTATAGTACTCCCAATTGAAGGAATGTAGTGAGGTTGAAATGAAGCAATTCTGTTGTTAAATATTGTCATTTAGAATAAAATGCATGTGACTCTGAAACAGAAACAGCACACACTGTTGTTTTTTCTGTTTATCCTTAGTTATTTTCAAGTGAAGCAAAAAAAAAAAAAAAAAAAAAAAAAAAAAAAAAGTAGTACAAAGAAGTCCTGTGTCTCATTGATTCCACAGGAAATTGACCAGACTTGGTCCAAGTCACTTAGTCACTTTTTGGGATGTAAGAACTAAGGAGGCAAAGATGGGAGTTCAGATCCCTGGCAGCTCCTTCTGTGGTTCAGCTAGGAATGGCTCTAACCTAGTGATTCTAAGAACAGACAGGGCTGTAGGAAATGGAAAAACTAGTAAATAGACCTGGGCACCAGAACATTCTGTGGGGGCACAGATCCTATCCTCATAGAACTTATTTTCTGGTGGAGGAGACAAAAAAATTAAAATATTTTTACACCAGATGATGATGAGTATTATGAAAGGAGTTTGGGCTTTCTAGCTATGTAACAGTAGGCAGATTACATAACCTCTCTGAGCTTCAATTTCTTTATCTGTACAATGGAAAATAATATCTATTAGGCAGGGTTTTTGTGAGGATTAGAGATGATGTATGCAGACTGCACACAGTTCCTGGGGAACAGAAGCAGTAACTGTAATGGTTTTATTACTATTATTTTTTACTTTGTAGTTTTATTACTATTATTTTCCTGCTCCATCTTGTTAGAAATGGAAACCAAAAGTACAGCAAAGGTAGAGTTGCCAGATATAGTACAGAATGCCCAATTAAACTTGAATTTCAGAAAAACAATGTATAATCTTTTAGGGTATGTCCCATACAATATACAGAACCTGTTCATGCTAAAAAAATCATTTACTGCTTATCTGAAATTCAAATTTAAAGGAGCATCCTGCATCTCCAACCCACCCATTTTACAAAAATATAAAAAATAACCCTAGCAATAGGTTCCTTCCAGAAAGCCTGTCAAAATTAAAATCCTTCTGGGGGCACCTGGTTGGCTCAGTTGGTTAAGTGTCCAACTTTGGCTCAGGTCATGATCTCACGGTTTGTGAGTCAAGTCTCGCATCGGGTTCTGTGCTGAAAGCTCAGAGCCTAGAGCCTGTTTCAGATTCTGTGTCCCCCTCTCTCTCTGCCCCTCCCCTGTTCATGCTGTCTCAAAAATAAATAAAAAATAAAATCAAATAATAAAATAAAATAAATTAAATTAAATTAAAATTAAAATCCTTCTGAGTCACGTTCCCCTTTCCTACTATTTTTTCTGTAATGTTGATATTTTCTCAGTTTCATTTTCCTTTTAAGTTAATGTATGTCATAGCAAATTCTTCATTAGAGTCAAGGTGCAGAGTGCCAATAGCCTTGGGGAGCACCATATTCCTTAGAGAAGACTCTTCCATGTAGGGCCACTAGAAGTGCTTTCTCGTCTGTAAAATGGGGTGCCAAATAATGGTGATCTAGCTTACAGTACAGTGTGATGGACTGCATGGAAGTGGATGGGGAACTTGGTGTGGAGGGTAGAAAATGCATAAGAAAGCTATTAGTGTTACTGTTCACTCTTTCATTCAACAAAAACTCACTGAGTTCCTATGATATGGCAGGCACTGCCTGAGGCAGTAATGAACAACTCTCAGCCTGCTGGGAGATTCCACATCACACAGGCCCTACCCTCATTAAACTTACCTTCCACAGGGGGAAACAATGTNATAAGGGGGGGGGAGTGAGATTAGAAAGTGACAGGAAGCTGATATTGGGTGACTAAAGAAAGAAGGCAGCACTGATGAATGACTTTTGAGCAGAAACCTTAAATGAAGTTAGGGAGCAAGCCACAAGGATATCTGGGGGAAGAACCTTCGAGGAGGACGAAATAGCAAGTACAAATCCCTGATGCAAGGTGAGTGCTTGACATATCAAAGGAAGACCATTACTGATCAGGAAAACATATTTTGATTCTCATAAGCCAGGTTACCTGGAAATATTGGCCTCACATAGACCTCAGGCTCTCATTTTTAGCCCAACTGCAATCACTGCTTACCAAGTTTACATTGACAAATCACATGTATATTTGAGAAAGTGAGAAAGTGCCACTTTAGAAGCCTATTGTTTTTTTTTTAATTTTGTAACTGTTTTTATTTATTTTTGACAGTGAGACACACAGAGTGCGAGCTGGGGAGAGGCAAAGAGAAAGGGAGACATAGAATCTGGAGCAGGCTCATGACCTGAGACAAAGTCAGATGCTCAACTGACTGAGCCACCCAGGCACCCCTAGAATCCGATTCTTAAGGGAAGTAAACACTCTCCCAGCTGCTGCCACTGCCTTTACCCAGCTGCAATAACACTACAAAGTAATGCTCTCATTGCCACCTGAATGTTGTGCTAGATGCAGGACCTTACAATGGAAGGAGAGTTCCCAGCTTACCTTGTCCAACTCCATCTTTGCTTTCTATGTCAGCCATTTTTCCTTCTTAAGTTTGAACTTCTATCCTTTGCCATATTAAGTGATTAATAGAAAATTCTGTTCCTTTTGGTGGCTAGTATACAACTTGACCTCTGGCATTTGTCCATTATCTCTATTTCTTAGTCATCACTCAGTATATGTAACTTGGTAAGATGACCTTCAGGAGAAGTCTAGTTTATTTAAAACCTTTTACAAATGCAGTCTGACGAGTTTTTCAGTACTTTCACATTTTCTTCCCCTAGAACTCTTGAAAGTGCTTTCAAGAATAGAACAGAATTATTTAAAATGATCAAATTCATTTTTTAAATGCCAGCACCATATTAAGGTGGTTCTTGGATTCAGTAATGGCATCTCACTCTTAAGTAGTGTAAACATTTCTTTCACTTACTTTACCTTCTTCTATATAAAGTATAAAAATCAATTCCAGTAAATTAACATGTGGGATCTATATATTCCATGCTACAAAGGGCTTCTTAAAGTTCTTTTTATTCTTTTCAGTAAATATTTTATCATTGTTCTGGTAGGTAGAATAGAGACAGGATACTTTTTCTGTGGCTCCTTCTGCCATACTTAACCCTGATATCTCCTCGATAGCAGTCCAAATTTTTTTTCTATCCGACAGAGCTTCTGAAAATTTAGTAGGAACAGGTGAAGACCTGGGAATAATGGTCCCTTAAACTTCCTGCACAGGACCTGTTTATGACATTATGACTGCTTTTTATCAAGAATTCTGAACATTTCCAGTGTTACCAACGACAAGGAACACACTAAGGAGAAAGAGTTATTCAGGCTAGAAGTTCCTTACATTGAATTCTTTAACCTACTGAGGAGTATGCAAAGGCCAAGAGTGTATTGGTAAGTGATGGGTGCTAGCAAAGCCATCCTGTAGGGAGGTGAGGCCTCCTCTCTCTTTTGCTAGAATCACTTCTCCCACCCCAGTACTCACCAAGGATTTCCATTTCTATGAGAAATGACTACCACTTCACATTTCCTTGAAATGAGATCCCTGGCTATAATTTATGTTATCCTCACATCTGGTTTGAATTCTCAAAATGGAAGTCATAAAGAAAGAGAAGCAAAACAAAAGCAAAGCAGACTCTCAGACAGATCTACCAGGCCAGTGTTACCTAGGACACTTGGCTAACAAAGAGTCATCTTGCATCTCTACCCTATAGAGGCACCAGCCTAGAGAAACACCAACTTCCCACTGTAATCATCTACCTTAAGAAAAAAAATCTATCTGAAATTGGAAGTGCTCTTGAACACTGTATTTTGTGACACTGAAGATGAATTTCAACCTTCTAGAAGTTCTTTCCATCTCACAATAAAAATAAGATAAAGAGCGTCAAAAAAAATCCTCCTCTCCACCCACACCTAAAAATACCTAAAACAGAATGGTGGCTTATTATAAGCAAACACCATGCAAATGTAATGTACTGATTACTAGAGAAAAATAAAGTTTACTCTCCATGCTGTTCAGTTATCCTGCTCATTTCTTAATAGTCCTACATTCATAAAAGGCCAAAGGACTTTGACCTTGACAAGCTGACTGAGCAGGAAAAGGCAATCATGTGTACAAGGCTGTCACCCACCCCACAAATTATGATAAAATACACCTCGGGATCAGAAAAAAGAGTTGCATATCTCCAGTGACATCCACAGTGGTACGTTTAAGGATCTGAATAGAACAGCAATTTATTTTGCACTAACATGTTTTATGGTTATCATCAAGCATTATGTCTTCAGAGACTGAAAGCTGATGTTTTTATGGACTCTGGCTCCTTGTTGCATTATCTTCCCAGCTCAGAAATGATCTCCCTCTTTTTTTAATCCCCCCCTTCTTACCCCTTACCTGTGCCCCTCATTTAACAAAGCAGCCATTTTTCTAAAGGAAAGAGGAAAAATAAAATGAATTTGCATTACACAAAGGGCACAAAATGAACAGATTCTCAACCCTGAACAGTTTCAAAATGAATGATTATCTGGCTAATTAGTGAAATAAATAATAATAATTGCCTGTCCCTCCTCATTAGAGCCCTTAATGTAAATGGAACCCTAGTGCAGAGTTCCAGCAAGCCGGTTTTACAAGACTCAGTTCTGAGTTGGAAAAAAAGACACATGACTCTATCATGCAGATTTCCACATGCCAACCCCTAAAATCAGAAGATCATGACAAATGGGGGCTTCAGGATCTATAAGGGAGATGGTTTGGGACATAGAATATTTCTGGCTTCCTTCTATGCTTAAGGATTATTCTATGTTCCAAGCATCCAAGAAATAAGAGCCAAGAAGCTATGGACATAGAGCACAGGGGCCAGAGCACAGAAGGATCTTACTTGTTTAAAGCTTATCTATCTGGCAGGGTCCATGTTCTTAAAGTCTGATCTAATCCATCTGCAACACCATTTACCTGGGCTCCTGGTTAAACCTGTGAGTTCTAGGCTTAGTCCCAGTTCCACTGACTCAAGAAACTTTGGGAGTGATCCCAGGATCTGCATGTCCAACAAGACTTCCAGGTGTTTTGTATGCACCTTAACTTAACACACCGCTGCAATAGTCAGTGGCTGGTGAGACTGGGCAATGCTGTGACATGAAAGCATGCCTTGTGGGGAAGATGCTATAGCAGGATACATCATCAGGCTGGACTATCATCTTGTAGAGGTTTTTGCCTGGTGGTTCAACTACAGCATACTCTTGCCAGGGCTCCTCTCTGTACCAGCCTTGCCAACAACATCTGAAATTAGCAGAGAACCTCGATGCAGTTCTGCCCCTGGAGCCAGCCCAGCCAAACCTATTACTCAACACTGAAAGCATTTGATTGGGTTCTAATGAGGCAGATCAGCTTTTAGGGATCTGTTCTCAGTGTGATATATGAATGGAGCTCCTGTTAATGTTCATCAGTGGGGAGTTCCCACTGCTCAGGCAACTGTCTTATAAAGCTCTTGCTATTTGATGTTTAATGTATTTCCTTTCTGTGTTTTGAAATCTACCAGTGTTCAGGTACTAGCTGGAAATAGCAACATTAAAGACTATCTTTAAACTTCCGCCCTGTTCTCTGAATAAATCTTCTTTCAAGACTATCTGGGTCCTCAATCCATGCTGCTTCCTATATACCATGACACATTGTACCCAACCCCATTAAGTGATTAACTAACTATAATGTGCTTAGCACTGGGAAGACAGCTGTTTCTTGAGCTTCAAGAACTTAGAATCTAGCCTGGGAAACACACTGGTAAACAGACAATTGTAATACTACAGTATCCACAGGATGGACAGAGAAGGAAACTTAGGTGGAGTTTCAAATGATGAAGAGGAGATGCTCAAGAGGAGAAGGAATAATGCTCAAGAAAAGAGAGTATTCCAGCAAGGGAGAGAAGGGCTTTACATCAAAGGCCAAATTAGTCAACAGACTTCAACTTGTCTAAGCCAGTCACAGTGGGCATGATATCCAGGGTCCAAGATACTTTGAGAGGACCACAGAATTGTTTTAGTTCTAATTTATCTTTAAATCATAAGGAAAAATAAATACACTGATAATGAACACAGAATAATGAATCCAGTCTAGTTATACTCAACTTTACACCAATGCAATTATAAAATATAAAATTAAAGAATTTTAATGGAAGAAGAGGCTCATAGATGCAAAGTACCTACAGCACTCAAAACCCACAATGCCTAAGTCATAAGCACTGGCCTATGCAAAGATACCAGTGAGCAATAAAGCCTGGAAATGTGAGCAACAATAGCTAAAATGTACTGAGCTCTTACTCTGTGCAAGGTACTTTTCTAAGAGCAAGTATTCTTTCTTTATTCCTCACAACTCTATGAGGTAGGTACAGTTACTACCCCCATTTTACAGATAGGGAAATCAAAGCAGAAGAAAGTAAGTTCCTCAAAGTCATACAGATAATACACTCACACAGTCATCCAGATAACTAGGTCACGTATTTAGGCACTATTACTCCAAAGTTCACACGTTTACACTCTATGCTGACACTCCCCAAATGATTTATAGGCATACCTTGGAGATACTGTGGGTTTGGTTTCAGACTATCACAATAAAGAGAGTATCACAAAAAAGAAAATCAAATGAATTTTGCAGTTTCCCAGTGCTTATGAAAGTTATGTTTACACCATACTGTATGTAGCCTATTACGTATGCAGTAACATTATGTCTAAAAATATAATGTACATATTTTAATAAAATATTTCACTGCTAAAAAATGCTAACCATCATGAGGTTTGGCAAGTTGTAATCTTTTCAGTGGTGGTGGGTCTTGCGTCAGTGTGGATGGCTACTGACTGACTGGGCTGGCTATTGCTAAAGACTGGGGTGGCTGTGGCAGTTTCTTAAAATAAGACAATGAGAAGTTTCCCACATCAATAGACTCTTCCTTTCGTAAGCAATTTCTCTGAAGCATGTGACACTGTTTCATAACATTTTACCAACAGAATTTCCTTAAAATTTGGAGTCAATTCTCTCAAACCTTCCAACTGCTTTATCAACTAAATTTATGTAATATTCTAAATCCTTTGTTGTCATGTCAGCAAACTTCACAAGCATCTTCACCAGGAGTAGAGACCATCTCAAGAAATCACTTTTTTCACTCACCCATAAAAGCAACACCTCATTTGTTAAAGTTTTATCATGAGATTGCAGCAATTCAGTCCCATCTTCAGGCTCTACGTTTTAAAAAAATGTTTATTTTTGAGACAGAGAGAGAGAGAGAGAGAGAGAGAGAGAGAGAGCGCGAGCGCGCGCACACAAGAGGGGGAGGGGCAGAGAGAGGAGGACAGAGGACCTGAAGCAAGCTCCTCACTGACAGCAGCGAGCCTGATGTGGGGCTCAAACTAATGACCGTGAGATCATGACCCCAGCTGAGGTCAGATTGAGGAGCCCCCAGGCTCCATTTCTAATTCAAATTCTCTTGCTATTTCTACCACATCTGCAGTTACTTCCTCCACTGAAGTCTTGAATCCCTCAAAATCATCCATGAGGGTTACAGTCAACTTCCTCCAAACTCCTGCTAATGTAGGTATTTTGACCTCTTCCCATGAATCACAGATGTTATTAATGGCATCTAGAATGTTGAATCCTTTCCAGAAGTTTTTCAGTTGACTTTGCCAAGATCCATCAGAAAACTCATTATCTGTGGCAGCTTTATGAAAAACATTTCTTAAGTAATAAGACTAGAAAGTCAAAAGTACTCCTTGATCCATGGGCTGCAGAACGGATATTGTGCAAGTAGGCATGAAAACAACATTAATCTGATTGTACATCTCCATCAGAGCTCTTGGATAACCATATGCACTGTCGATAAGCAGTAATATTTTGAAAAGAGTCTTTTTTTCTGATAGTGGGTCTCAGAAGTGGGCTTATTCAGTAAACCATGTTGTAAACAAATGTGCTGTCCTTGAGCCTTTGTTGTTCCACTGATGAAACCCAGATAGAGTATATTTAGCATGATTTTTTTTTTTAATGTTTTATTTATTTCTGAGAGAGAGACAGCATGAGAATGGGAGGGTCAGAGAGAGAGGGAGACACAGAATCTGAAACAGGCTCTGAGCTAGCTGTCAGCACAGAGCCTGGCGTGGGGCCCGAACCCACAAACCATGAGATCGACCTGAGCCGAAGTCGGATGTTTAACCGATTGAGCCACTCAGGCACCCCTGTTTAGTATGATTTTTAAGGGCCTTAGGATTTTCATAATAGTAAATGAGCATTGGCTTCAATTGAAAGTCACAAGGCCCTAACAAGGAAGTCAGCCTGTCCTTTGAAAATTTGAAGCAAGGTGTTGACTTCTCCTCTCCAGCTACGAAAATCCTAGATTGCATCTTCTTCCGATATAAGGCTGTTCCATCTATACTGAAAATCTGTTGTTTAGAGTAGCCCCTTCATTCATTATCTCAGCTGGAACTTCTGGAAAACTTGCTGCAGCTTCTACATCAGCACTTGTTGCTTCACCTTGCACTTTTATGTTCTAGAGATGGCTTCCTTCCATAAATCTCATTAACCAATTTCTGCTAACCACAGACTTTTTTTCTACAGTTTCCTTACCTATCATCCTTCACAGAATTGAAGAGAGTTAGGGACTTGCTATGGATTAGGCTTTGTCTTAAGAGAATGTTGTGACTGACTGGATCTTCTGTCCAAACTACTGAAACTTTACTTTCTTTCATTCATGTATTTACTGGGGTAGCACTTTTAATTTCCTTCAAGAACTTTTCCCTTGCCTTCACAACTTGACTAAGTCTTTGGCATAAGCAGCCTAGCTTTCAGCCTATCTCAGCTTTTGATGTGCCTTCTTCACTAAGCTTAATTATCTCTAGCTTTTGATTTAAAGTGAGTGATATGCAACTCCTTCCACTTCAACATTCAGAGGATACTGTAGGGTTATTAATTGGCTTAATTTCAACAGTGTTGTGTCTTGGGGAATAAAGAGGAGAAAGAGAAAGGCAGTGGAACAGTCAGAACACACACAACATTTATCAACTGTTTGCCATTCTATATGAGTGCAGTTCGTGGTGCTTCAAAACAATTACAATACCAACATCAAAGACCACTGATCACAGATCATAATGATAATTAAAAGTATGAAGTATTGCAAAATGTACAAATGCTGTTAGAAAATGGTGCTTGACAGACTTTCTTGATGTAGGGTTGCCACAAACCTTCACTTGGTAAAAAACACAATGTCTTGCAAAGCACAATAAAGCAAAGTGCAATAAAGCAAGGTATGCCTATCATCATCTGTGATGAAGAGCCCATTTTTTTTCTTTCCAATCAGTTAGCCACCATATGTTTGTGGAGAAAAACAAAAGAAAAGAATTGATAGGAAAAAAAAAAGAACTGCTAGCAAGGTGCAACATAAAACAAAAAGACACCAAAGGCAAGCCCAATTTTTAAAAATTTAAGTGCAAAAGACATAAAATTATATCCCAATAGCTGCCCTTGGATGTTGCAGTCATGCCAAATTTATACAAAAGTTTCTAAAGGCTTACCCTCCATGTGTATGCTTACTCATCTCAAACCAGTAACAGTTTGCAGACCACCTATTAGGAGCACTGCTCTGCCTTATACTGCCAGCTGGATGAGCTGTAATTTGCTTGTTTATGCAGTAATGGAGAAGTAGGGAGTCACACAAAGGAGGATGCCCCTTTCCCACAATGTTGCTGAGAGGGCTTGAGAAGGGGGAGGTCTGGGAGATCAGAGTGAACTGCAGTATGTACCTTTTTTGCCAACTTGAGGGTATACTCTCTGTCAAGCACACACCCATCACAGGCAGAATTGGGGGCCGTGTGGCCTGAGCTTCTCATCCATTAAAGCCTCAAAATTTGAACTTTTGGTTAAGCCTTAAATGAAATGATACATATATATCATAACTGAGGCACATTCACAGGATCAAAAGATGATGTTCAACAAAAAACTTTAAATTGGGTCCCATTAGTGGTCCACCCTCCCTCTGGTGCTGTCTGAATATTTTGAAAATAATCCCTCATTTGTCTCATAAATCGTACAACTGTGATTACATAATTTTTCATCAAAAACTATTAATTCATTAAATGTAAACACAATATATACCACAATTTTCCATTTCCTTTTTATATCTTGTTTTATATCATAAGTGAATTTCTGAAAAAGTAGGAGAAAGTGGGATTTTGGTAAGCATAATCATATTTTAAACGTCCTGGGAGATATTAGATAGACAAGTAGACAATGTGCAGTGAATTCTATTTCCTTGTCTATAAAATGAAAATGATCTATTAGATGTAAAAGACTTTGAAAACTTAAAGTGTTGTAAGTTATTAGTTATTAGTGGTATTAAAAAGAACACAAGAGGTTCAAGATGAAGTCATTTATGCTAAGCCCACATCACTATACTGAGGCTTAATTATAGTTTCAGCTTTCCAGAAATGGAATCTTAAACTAGTCAATCAGGAATCATCAGATCAGCGCTAGTGAGGTTACCTGCCTAACAGAATGTGCCGTCCCCTAAAGGAAGTAATTTTGCAATAACTCACTTTTTTGCCTATATTATTTCCTTACTCTGGCTCCCTTCTGCCTATAAGTCTTCCATTTTGTACAGTTGTTCAGAGCTTCTTTCAAACTCCTAGATTTGATCCTGCCTGATTTTAACAGATTTTTGCTTTAAAAAACTTTTTTTTTTTTTAATTTTTTTAAATGTTTTTTATT
Organism: Crocuta crocuta; assembly: GCF_008692635.1. NCBI lineage: Eukaryota > Metazoa > Chordata > Mammalia > Carnivora > Hyaenidae > Crocuta > Crocuta crocuta. Next base: position 13,467,194 of record NW_027527920.1, on the reverse strand, counting down.
TATTTCTAGGAGAGAGAGAGAGAGAAAGAGAGAGACAGCGTGAGCAGGGGAGGGTCAGAGAGAGAGGGTGTCACAGACTGAAACAGGCTCCAGGCTCCGAGCTGGCAGTCAGCGCAGAGCCCGACGCGGGGCTCGAACCCACGAACCGCGAGATCATGACCTGAGCGAAAGTCGGACGCTTAACCGACTAAGCCACCCGGGCGCCCCAACTTTAAAAAACTTTTAAAAGTTTTAATTTGCCTCAGTTTATCGTTAACAATATTCTCTTTTATGAATCCTGGCTTTCACACCAAAGTTGTACAAGATGGACCTGTTATCTCTTGGAACAAAATTATAGTAACTGTCTTAGATCACTTGCTGCCTTCCACGTTAATGTCAATCAGGATGTTGTGTGGTAGGAAGTGCCTAAAGTAAAGGATTTTTGTGTTATTTCATTCGGTCCCCTGCCTGAATAATCTTAATATCTGATCTTAATTCTACCATGTTTTCATTCCTCCACTTACTTCCATTCCATCAGATATTTCACCTAGATAGGATGGTTCCACCCGGAACTTAGAATTTCTCGCTAATAGCAAAATCTGCAACATTGTTATAATTCAGGCACCTAATCCATGATGCCATGATGGTCACTATCCTGAAGGAAGAAAAGTAGCCTAGGGTAGAGACACTGCTCATGGGTATCTATGCCACACAAACATCTACCCAGAAACAAGCCAACGCATCCACTTTAGAGATGCCAGTATGGCACCCCTGGGGAGGTGGACACTCTAGTGAGGAGAAGGACCTCCCCCTGGGAAAAGAATAGTAGCACCTCCTAAGAAGTTATGAAATGATTATGTTCTCACTCTATCACTATGGAAGGTATGAAGCCACCCAGAAGGTTTGGTGACCTGTTGTACTAAGATGGCTCCAAGGCACTCTTCTAAGAACTTTACAGATAATTACCTTGTTTAATTTTCAGGACAACCTTATGAAACAGGTACTGTTTGTTTACAGAGACAGAAACAGATGCATGGCCACAAATTTGTGGTACTGAGATTTGAATCTGGCAGCACAGAGAAGTGTTTAATATAATTTAGTACATTGATTTGACCCATATTTTTCCATGCAGATGCTTTACACATCCCACTGGAGGAGCTTCTTTTTCTTTTCTTACAGATATCTTTTTATTCTTTTGTATTATTTCCTTAGGTTATATTATCAGAAATGAGATGACTAGGTAGAAAGGAGATATATATTTTCTGATTGTTGATACATATTCTTGAGTCATTTTCTTTTTTAAAAAAAAATTATTGTCAAGTTAGCTAACATACAGTGTAGTCTTGGCTTCAGGAGTATATTCCCTTGATTTATCACTTACATACAACACCCAGTGCTCATGCCAACAAGTGTCCTGCTTAGTGCCCATCATTCCACCTTACCCCTGCAACACCCCAACCCCATCAACTCTCAGTTTGTTCTCTGTATTTAAGAGACTCTTATGGTTTGCCTCCCTGTTTGTAACTTATTTTTCCTTCCCTTCCCTATAGACTTTTGTTAAGTTTCCCAAACTCCACATATGAGTGAAATCATATGGTATCTGTCTTTCTCTGACTTATCTCACTTAGCACAATGCCCTCCAGTTCCAACCACATTGTTCCAAATGGCAAGATTTCATTCTTTTTCATCACCAAGTAGTATTCCATGATATATCTATACCACACCTTCTTTATCCATTCATCAGTTGATGAACATTTGGGCTCTTCCCATAATTTGGCTATTGTTGATAGCATGGAGATAAACATTGGGGTACATGTGCAGCACTCCTATATCCTGGAACATGACGGGGAGAGCCTACTCTCATCACTGTTTTTTAACATAGTGTTGGAAGTCCTAGCCTGAGCAACCAGACAACAAAATGAAATAAAAGGCATCCAAATTGAAGAAGTCAAACTTTCACTTTTCACAGATGATATGATACTCTACATGGAAAACCTGAAAGACTCCACTAAAAAACTGCTAGAACTAATACATGAATTCATCAAAGTAGCAGGATATAGCACCAATGTACAGAAACTGGTTGCATTTCTATACACCAGTAATGGAACAAGAGAAAGAGATACCAAGAAATTGATCCCACTTACAATTGCACCAAGAACCATAAAATACCTAGGAATAAACCTAACTAAAGAGGTAAAAGGTCTGTACACTGAAGACTACAGAAAGCTCATGAAAGAAATTGAAGACGACACAAAGAAATGGAAAAACATTCCATGCTCATGGATTGGAAGAACAAATATTATTAACATATTGATACTACCCAAAGCAATCTGCACATTCAAGGACCCTCTTTTTAAAGACTACTATCAGAACTTCAGATACAAGAGACAGACAAGCTAGTAGTAGCAGTACTAAAAATAATAGTTATAAAAAGTATACACACAGTAAGGAATTTTTCTTATTTTATTTATTTCTCCAAATGGCCTGAAATCAGTATTTTATCACACCCAAATTCCCCATGAGCAAAGGACGGGTTCAAGAGATTATACAGGTGTCAGAGTCACACAACTGATTTAGGGCTGATCAAATTTGAACCTGCTATTTCTACTACTTCTCCATTTCCTAACCACCATTCTATGGGGTTTCTATTCAGGACAAGCTATTCTTATCTGAAGCCCACCCCTCTCCTCTACCCTCTCTATAACAAATACAGTTACTCTGAGTTCTCTTTACTCTATCCTCTGTCATGCCTGAGGCCCCAAAATAAAAAATATTTAGATAATTCAGAACTTAGTTGCAAAATTTAAGGTTAGGAAATATTGTCATACTCCATGCAGCTTCCTTCATTGTGAATCAGGTAGTCAGAGAAGCCTCCCAAAAGGCACAGATGACTTGTATAAACTCAGCTGAAACCAAGCAACCCAACTTCTAGCACTAATAATTACTGAAATTTGTTGAGAATAGCAATAGCTCAGTAAACCCCACTGTTTCCCTAAAGGGCAAGTATAACAGGCCTATAACTTCAAACATGTAAGAATAATTTGTTATTCATGTTAATCCCCTCGCCATTGCCAGCCACATCAATCTCTCTCAAAGCGGGACACTGGAAAAAAACCATTGAAGTTTGAAGGGGAAAAAAAAGGCACACGAGGTGAACGGCAGCAGATAGCAAAACAACTCTGTGATTCTGCTTGTTGCTGCCTGGGATTTGTAATGTTTCATTAGGGTACACCCTTCACCTCATGCTCATGTGGCTCCAACTTCCCAGTAAGGCAGGGAGGTGGGCGAGACGAAAAGCACCACCATCAAATCATTCTAGCTATTTTTAGAAGGATAATGTTTTTCAAGAATTTTTACCATGAAGGCCCAAGCAAAATTAGTCCTTGTTTAAGTCAGTGCATTCTTTGCCAATTCAGTTTCTAACTAAGAAATGCCACCCACTTCAAAACATGCATCTACACTCAGACAGCCACACTGGTTCCTGGTACTTGGTTTTCAAAGTTGATGAAGTGTCTCCAGTAGAAAGGATGCTTAGGAATAAGCAGTAGCTGACAATACACAAAAGGAAAATGTAACACAGATATAGGTGACTCTGGGAAACCAAGAATTCAAGTGCACTATAGGTACAGCCCATGGGTGAACATCTTCCCGGAAAAAAAAATAAATGATGTTGGTAGTTTTAATGGCTTCCCCCTTCCCCTTTTACTTAAATCATGAATGAAAATTTATAGGTGGCATTTTCCACTTGCAGTCACAGATGGGCCACCACATACCTTCCTTTTCTTGTTCTATGAACATGAAAGAGAAGGAAAGGTAAGGATTTTTTCCTCCAACTTTGGGTTGACTTGATATGGCATCAGAAAAAAAGTGGCATTAGTGATTTTAATTTTCTCAGTTACTGGCCTTTGGGGGGAAAGCAAGGTTCTTTTCTAGGTAGGTACTGACCACAGGACCTAAATCATGAGAAACTCACCTAATGTTCCCTTTCATAAAACAGAGCGTTTGAATTTCTCCTCTGCCATCAGCATGGAGCAAGCCACACATGCTCCCATGTTTAGAGAAAGGGAACCTCAGCCACTGGCCCCCAGGTCGCTCTTGACTGGGTAGCCTTTGCAGCCTAAGAGGCTTCTGCCTTGAAACATCGCCTAGGAAATCACTGGAGAAGGAGCCCTAGCCCCAGTGAAGAGATGGGAGATGGTACGGGCCCCCATATTGCTAGCGGCAAGCTAGAGAGATAAAGGGTTGTGCACAGAGCATGGGAAGTGGAGCAGGTGCCAACAGTCTAAATAAATAATTTTGAATTTGGAAGGCCTGTATCTTAGCAGCTGCAAACTTTTTATTTCTGGGGTATATTTTTTTCTCTTTAGTGATTTTTGCAATTTCTTAAATTACAAAAGTTACATGTTCATGGGACGATATCTTCAAAACAGACATGTATACATGAAAAGATAAGAGTGCTTAGGTCTCTTACCCCTGCATCGTCCTACTCCTCAACAATGTTAATTATTTGGGTTATATCTTTCTAAACTTTTCCTAAGCACATCTACCAGCATTAGGCTTGTGCTTCCAGCATTTTCCACAGATTTTGCCTCCAAAATCTGGGCCACTTTGAATCTGCCCATTCTCTTTTACTATCCTAGCCTCCAACGTCAGATACATCCTTAACTTTATGTGTGCCACAGGAGCGCAGGTTAGGTTCTCACGCACGACAGCTTGACCTGGAAAGCTTGCTCCAACTCTTAATCAGTTCTGCCATTTATCATGTTTAAACTATGTTTTCTATGGGGGACCTGGGTGGCTCAGTTGGTTAAGTGTCCAACTTCGGCTCAGGTCATGGTTTCACACTTTGTGGGTTCGAGCCCCACATCAGGTTCTGTGCTGAGAGCTCAGAGCCTGAAGCCTGCTTCAGATTCTGTCTCCCTCTCTCACTGCCCCTTCCCCACTCATGCTCTGTCTCCCTCTGTCTTTCAAAAATAAATAAACATTTAAAAAAATTAAACTGTGTTTCTGCAACTTGAATGCCTCTTATTTGTTTCTAGAGTTTCCCAGTCCTCCCCTACTCAACAATGTAAGACTTAGCCATGGTGTTTTTATAAGTCAAAATGCAGGCAACAAGTTGTGAAGACGACCTTCTAGCCTAGAGGGAATGAACAGTATTTCCTATATTCTAAGAAAACACTGGTTACAAGACTTAACATATTTTGGGGAAAAATACTATATTAAGCATATTTATTAACTATACGAAGACTTTATGAATGATAAATTACTGAAATGTTTTTTCTTTTAATTTTTTTAATGTTTATTTTTGAGAGAGAGACAGCGAGAGTACATGCATATGAGTGGTGGGGGAGGGGCAGAGAGCAGGAGTCACAGAATCCAAAGCAGGCTACAGGTTCTGAGCTGTCACCATAGAGCCTGATGCAGGGCTTGAACTCACGAACCACGAGATCATGACCTGAGCTGAAGCCAGATACTCAACCGAGCCACCCAAGCACCCTAAAATGTTTTTCTTAATATGAATCCAGAAAATACGGTACTTTCACTCACTCATCTTTCATGATAAGAAGTAAGACCTCACATACCCCAGACCTTTCTTTTGGCATGGTCTACCCCCATACGTTATCTTAGCTATCTATGACCTCAAAAGATGGATAGTTTTAAACACTGGATGTTTAATGCAGACATAAGTTGGAACTTGAATTTATATAAATCATCTTGACATTTTACACTGGCAAACCCATCTTTGCTATGAAAAGCTGTCTAGAATGATTGCTCCATTAGAAATCCTGCCCATGGCCTTTAAAAGTAAATCATACCTATAGGTGATCCTTCTTTCCATGGCTGTGGCAAAAAGCATGGGTCTTAGTCACAAGGCTAGAAGTTGACAATATAGATGGAATCTAGGAATACAAAGGGTAGGAAAGAGTATGAAGCTAAGAGGGATCTCTCCTGTCTCAGGATGAGGTTCCCAAAGGAGGTGATGTGACAAGGTAGTAACTGGTTACATAGCAACAGGTATCACAAACCACTTCATGGTCTCCCCTCACTAGTCGACTGGCAATTCCTCTAACAAAAATAGGGTTTTGTCTTTGTTTTTGTTTTAATTTTTAAAAATGTTTTATTTATTCATGAGAGAGAGAGAAAGAGAGAAAGACAGCGTGAGCAGGGGAGGGTCAGAGAGAGAGGGAGTCACAGACTGAAACAGGCTCCAGGCTCCAAGCTGGCTGTCAGCCCAGAGCCCGAAGCGGGGCTTGAACCCACGAACCGCGAGATCATGACCTGAGCCGAAGTTGGACGCCCAACCGAATGAGCCACCCAGGTGCCCCCCCAAAAATTTTAAGTTCCTATATACATGGGATGATCAAGCAACAAGGCTGTCTTGATTAACGAGAAGAATTTGAGATCTGAAAAATATCACAACCCCACCCAAGCTGTTATGACACCTAAAATTCTACTACTAGAAATTAATTTATTTGCACTTATGTGTCCCTAAGAAGAGCAGTTTCTTAAACTATTGTCTTTTAACTAATTTATGATCAGAAAGCCACCAGCACACAATGGTGAAGAAGAAGATATAAAGGAAACATCCAGAAGGTGGAGACGGACATTTAAAAGGAAGATAAGGTATTAAAAACAAATCACAGTCTCTTCTTCAACTTGTTTATGACTTGTTTTGGAAAAATTTCTTTTTAGCAGTGGAAAATCCTTAGCACGAACAATGATTCACTCTAATGAAGCTGGAGGAAGATTTATTTTTAGCAGATACTCATATACTTTGGAACCAAAAGAAGTTTTCATGGATTCTAACCAATCTGACCCTTTTTTCAGTATAGGGTTGAATATCAATGACAATAAAGAGATACTATATAGGGGAACAACAGCTTGGACAGAACCCAACCAAAAGACAACCCCACTTGGTTTCAGGACTCTCCCTGCTGTGGGGCTAATTCCTAACAGAAAACAATAAAACTATTAAAAAATTTAATAAAGTAACCAATTAAATATTTCAGAGAGCTTCATTAAAACATTTCACTATTTGCACTGATTATCATGTAGCTGCTTATACAGATGCCCATAAATCTGACTACATTAGGTTCTCAGGCCTTTAGTTCAGATCATTTCTTCTCCCTATGTGGATTTGCCCAGGAAATGAGATTTAATGAGTCACTGGCCTCCCTGATAATCACAGGAGAGCTCATTAGCTTTCTGTCAGATTTGTATCTACTATCTGCCCCCAATATGCCTATGACTTTTTTGAGTTAAATATGATATTACCAAAAGGGAGAACTCAAAAAAGCATGTCTGTGCTGAATGCTGAAGACTTGAATGAAACACTATATATAAATATTTTTACATAAGTTAAAAGGCATCTGAGAGCAGAGGGGAAAAAAATAACAGAAACAACATCCCCTATTGATGGCATCACTATTTAGATGACACACATCATTAAAAAGAAATAAAGTTTGACATTTATACCTTTTTAAGCCTTGCCAAATCTGTTTAAATGTCTGGGCTGAGTCAAAGGAAGAGAAGATTCAAAGGATAGAAGAAAACAGTCTAATAATTCTTAGAATTCTCGAGCTTGGGGAGCCTTCCATCATGCATCTTAGGATGCCTTGCCATGGTCCCCCAATCTCATGACCTTGGGTTTTCACTGAAAATGACCAGAAGATTCTCATGGCCCTTCATGGGAAAAGATGAAATCCTGCAATGCTCTCCAAGAAAAGCTTTAAGGGAATCTTCAGTCCTTCCACAGAACATAGTAATAAGTTTGACTCACCTGGCACTGTAATTTCCCATAAAGGAAGTCATGACATTAATAAACTTCAGCAGAAACCATCTGAGTGAATTTCTGGGTTCTCATTTAGGTCTTCCCTAAATACAGAGTTATTCAAGTAAGGTGTTGCCTCTGTGTGTCTGAGTGATTGCCATGAACCAGTGCCCAGTTCCCAATCAATGTTTATTGAGCTAAACAAGAACCGCAAAGCCTACATGGAATGCACAAGACTATTTAGCTCTACAGTGTTTAGATCCAAACACAAGTGGTTCTTAACCTTTTGCGGGTTGACTTATCTTACGTGTCTGATGGAAAATGTGAACTGGTCCCCAAGAAAAATGCACCACCCCTTACAAATGCGTATGTAGACACACACACACACACACAAACGCACACTCACTCACAATTTGGGGTATAATTCCAGAGGGTTCTCAAACACTCTGTTTTTATTCGTAGACCTGCCTGGGCCCCTGGACCTATGATTAGATCTTACATAGATTATGATATCAAAGGATATAAAGTAACACACATTGAGAAATTACTATAAGTCACGTACTACTACATCTCATTTAACCCCCACAGCAACCCTATGATATACATGTTACCATCCCTATTTTACAGATGGGGAAACTCAGGCACTGATAATTTAAGCAACATTTCCAAACAGCGAGTTACTGTTAGAATTAGGGCTTCCAACTCAGTGTGGTTCTGGAGTCATGCACTGAACTGCTAGGTTATCCTGCTTCTCTCATAGAACACGTTTTTATTTTAAAGCATGTTCAGTTCTGCTTTTACATTTAATTTTTGTAACCTCCTCCAAGAGTTAGATGAGGAAGATATCTCCAATTCAATGGTGTTAAGGGCATTTCAAAGTGGAGGAGATTTGCTTTCTACTCTCTTTTGCAGACAATGAAGTCACAGTTTATGAAATTAAAATTTAAAAACCAAAATTCTGACTTGAGCCTCCTTCCTCCATTTACTACAGATTGAAATGCCCTAGGAACATTTCTAATTCCTTTCTTCATGACGATCTACTGCCTTGAGGACTAAGTAGGCATGGTGAGGTTTTGAAGCCATGTAGTGTTTCCTGCAAAAACCTGGCTTCCTGCAGCTCACAGAGCAGTTTTGTCTCTACAAAGGAAAAGGCATGGGGAAGAGTGGGAAGAAGAGTCAGGTTGTCAATCTGCAGAAAATAACAATGCATATGATTGTGCTAGACATTACATGTACATCTTTATCCTTACATATAGCTCTACTTCTAACTGACATGTAAAAATACTTTTTAAAGTATTTAACCCTCCCTTATCTGAACTCCACTTGGCATCCTTCAGCACCTGCCTATTCACACTCTATTTTTTGTGCATTTTTTAAAACTTGAAGTATGATTAACACAGTGTTATATTAGTTTCCGGTGTACAATATTCAACAATTAAACAATTTTATACATTATTCAATGCACACCATGATAAGTAAAGTATACTCTTTTTTAAAATTTAAATCCAAGTTAGTTTACCTATTATGTAGTAATAATTTCAGGAGTAGAATTTAATGATTCATCACTTATATACAACACTTCAGTACTCATCCCAACAAATATTCTCCCCATGCCCCTCACCCTTTTAGCCCTTCCTTCCACACAACATCCCACCAGCAACCCTCAGTTTGTTCTTTGTGTTTAAGAGTCTCTTATGGCTTATCTCCCTCTCTGTTTTTATATTATTTTATCTGTTTTGTATTTTAAATTCCACATGAAGAAAATATGGTATTTGTCATGCACTCTAGTTCCATACACATTGTTGCAAATGGCAGGATTTCATTCTTTTTGATCGCAAAGTAATATTCCATTGTATATATTTACACCACATCTTCTTTATTCATTCATCAGTCAATGGACATGTGGGCTCCTTCCATACTTTGGCTATTACTGATGTGCTGCTATAAACATTGGGTGCATGTGTCCCTTCAAATCAGTACTTCTGTATCCTTTGGATAAATGCCTAGTAGTGCAACTGCTGGGTTGTAGGATAGTGCTGTGTTTAACTTTTCAAGTAAATTCCATACTGTTTTCCAGAGTGGCTGCACCAATTTGCATTCCCACCAGCAGTACATAAGGGTTCCTCTTTCTCCACATCCTCACCAACATCTGTTGTTGCCCAAGTTGTTAATTTTAGCCATTCTGACAGGTGTGAGAGGTATCTCATTGTGGTTTGGTTTTTATTTCCCTAATGAGTCATATTGATTTTTTCATGTGTCTGTTAGCCATCTGGATGTCTTCTTTGGAATGTCTTTTCCCCCTTTGTTCACTGGATTATTTGTTTTTGGGGTGTTGATTTTGGTAAGTTCTTTATAGATTTTGGATACTAACCTTTTATCTGATATGCCATTTGCAAGTATCTTCTCCCATTCTGTTGGTTGCCTTTTAGTTTTGCTGACTGTTGCCTTTGCTGGGCAGAAGCTTTTTAGCTTGATGAGGTCCCAATAGTTAATTTTTGCTTTGGTTTCTCTTGCCTCCAGAGACATGGTGAGCAAGAAGCTACTGCAGCTGAAGTCAAAGAGATTTTTGCCAGCTTTCTCCTCTAGGATTTTGATGGCTTGCTGTCTTACACTTAGGTAAGACAGGTAAACACTTTGAGTTTATTTTTGTGTATGGTGTAAGAAAGTGGTCCAGGTTCACTCTTTTGGATGTCGCTGTCCAGTTTTCCCATAACCATTTGAAGAGACTGTCTTTATTCCACTGGATATTTTTTCCTGCTTTGTCAAAGATTAGTTGGCCATATGTTTATGGGTCAATTTCTGGGTTGTCTATTCCATTCCACTGATCTAAGTGTCTGCTTTTGTGCCAGTACCATACTGTCTTGATGATTACAGCTTTGTAATACAGCTTGAGTCTGGAATTGTGATGCCTCCAGCTTTGGTTTTCTTTTTCAAGACTGCTTTGGTTATTCGGAGTCTTTTCTGGCTCCATATAAATGTTAGGATTGGTTGTTTTAGTTCTGTAAAGAATGCTGGTGTTCTTTTCATCGAGACTGCATTGAATATATAGATCACTTTGGGTAGTATCAACATTTTAACAATATTCTTCCAATACATGATCATGGAATATTTTTCTATTTTTTTGTGTGTCTTCTTCAATTTCTTTCATAAGCTTTCTGTAGTTTTCAGTGTATAGATTTTTCACCTCTTTGGTTAGGTTTATTCCTAGGTATTTTATAGTTTTTGGTGCAATTGGGATCAATTCCTTGATTTCTCTTTCTGCTGCTCCATTATTGGTGTATAGAAATGCAACTGATTTCTGTACATTGATTTTATAACCTGTAACTGCTGAATTCATGTATCAGTTCTAGCAGCTTTTTTGGTGGAGTCCCTTTTGGGTTTTCCACATAGAGTGTCATATCATCTGCAAAGAGTGAAAGTTTGACTTCCTCCTTGCTGATATGGATGTCTTTTATGTCTTTGTGTTGTCTGATTGCTGAGGCTAGGACTTCTAACACTATGTTGAATAACAGTGGTTAAGAGTGAAGATCCTTGGGGTGCCTGGNGAGTGGAGATCCTTGTGTTCCTGACCTTAGGGAGAAAGCTCTCAGTTTTTCCCCATTAAGGATATTAGTGGTGGGTCTTTAATATATGGCCTTTTTGATCTTATGTTATTATCTTTCTATCCCTACCTTCTTGAGAGCTTTTATCAAGATGCTGTATCTTGTCAAATGCTTTGTCAGCACCTATTGAAAGGATCATGTGGTTCTTATCTATTCTTTTATTAATGTGATGTATCAAATTGATTGATTTGTTGGATCTGGCTGGCTAGTATCTTGAGAACGTTTGCATCCATGTTCATCAGGGAAACCGGTATGTAGTTCTCCTTTTTATTGGGGTCTTTGGTTTTGGAATCAAGGGAAAGCTGGCCTCACAGAATGAGTTTGGAAGTTTTCCTTCCATTTCTATTTTTTGGAACAGCTTCAAAAGAATAGGTGTTAACTCTTCTTTAAATGTTGGTAGAATTGGTCTGGAAAGCCATCCAGCCCCAGACTCTTGTTTATTGGGAGATTTTTGGTTACTAATTCAATTTCTTTACTGGTTATGGGTCTGTTCACATTTTCTATTTCTTCCTGTTTCAGCTTTGGTAGTTTAAATGTTTGTATGAATCCTTCCATTTCTTCCATATTGTTAAATTTATTGGCATATGATTACTTACAATATTCTCTTATTATTGTTTGTATTTCTGCAGTGTTGGCTGTGATCTCTCCTCTTTCATTCGTGATTTTATTTACTAGAGTCCTTTCCTTTTACTATTTGATCAATCTGGCTCGGGGTTTATCAATTTTGTTAATTCTTTCAAAGAACTACCTCCTAGTTTCATTGATCTGCTCTACTGTTTTGTTTTGTTTTGTTTTTTTATTTTGACATCACTGATTTCTGCTTTAATCTTTATTATTTTCCATCTTTTGCTTGTTTGGGGCTTTACAGACTGGTTTTTTCCCAACTCTTTTATGTGTAAGGTTAGGTTGTGTATTTGAGACCTCTCTTCCTTCTTTAGGAAGGCCTGAATTGCTATATATTTCCCTCTTATGACCACCTTTCTGCATCCCAGAGGTTTTGGCTTTCTATTTTCATTTTCATTGACTTCCATGTACTTTTTTTTTAATTTATTTCTAGGAGAGAGAGAGAGAGAGACACAGCATGAGCAGGGGAGGGTCAGAGAGAGAGGGAGTCACAGACTGAAACAGGCTCCAGGCTCTGAGCTGGCAGTCAGTACAGAGCCCGACACAGGGCCCGAACCCACGAACCGCGAGATCGTGACCTAAGCAAAAGTCAGACGCTTAACCGACTAAGCCACTCAGGCGCCCCGACTTCCATGTACTTTTCAATTTCCTTTTTAATTTATTGGTTAGCCCATTCATTCTTTAGTAGGATGTTCTTTTATCTCCAAGTATTCATGATCTTTCCAAAGGTTTTCTTGTGGTTGATTTTGAATTTCATAGCACTGTGGTCTGAAAATATGCAAGGCATGATCTCTTTTTGTACTTGCTGAGGGCTGATTTATGTCCCAGTATGTGATCTATTCTGGACAATGTTTCATATGCACCCAAGAAGCTGCTTCAGGATAAAATGTTCTGAATATCAATGTTAAGTCCATCTGGTCCAGTGAGTCATTCAATACCAATGTTTCCGTGTTGATTTTCTGCTTACATGATCTGTCCATTGCTGTAAGTGGGGTGTTGAGATCTCCTACTATTATGGTATTATTATCAATAAGTTTCTTTATGTTTGTGATTGATTTATATATTTGGGTGTTTCACATTGGGGGCATAAATATTTACAATTGTTAGATCTTCTTGGTCGACAGACCTGTTAATTATGATATAATACCCTTCTTCATCTCTTGTTACAGTCTTTATTTTAAAATCTAGTTCATCTGATATAAATATGGCTACTCCAGCTTTCTTTTGATGACCATTAGCATGATAGACTGTTCTCCATCCCCTTACTTTTAATCTGTAGGTGTCTTTAGGTCTATAATGAGTCTCCTGTAAGCAGCATATAGATAGGTCTTGTTTTCTTATCCATTCTGATACCCTATGTCTTTTGATTCAAGTGTTGAGTCCAATGACATTTAGAGTGAGTATTGAAAAATATGAATTTAGCACCATTGTGTTGCCTATTGAATTGATGTTTCTGGTGTTGTTCTCTGGTCCCTTGTAGTTTTTGTTGCTTTTGGTCTTTTTTGTTTTGTCTTTTCTCCACTCAAAGGGTCCCCCTTAAAATTTCTTGCAGAGCTGGCTTGGTGGTCACCAACTTCTTTAGTTTTTGTTTGTCTGGGAAACTCTTTATCTATTTTATAAATGGACTCATAATCCCATTTATCTATTTTACCCATTCCCCCACCCACCTCCCCTCTGGTGACCACCAGCATTCCATATTTAAGAGTCTAAGGTTTTTCTCTCCCTTTTTTCCTTTGTTCCTTTGTTTTCTAAATTCCACATATGAGTAAAATCATATGGTATTTGTCTTTCTCCGACTTATTTCATTGAGCATTATATTCCCTAGATCTACCCACATCATTGCAAATGGCAAGATTTCATTATTTTTTTAAGGCTGAGTAGTATTTCATTGTGTGTGTGTGTGTGTGTGTGTGTGTGTGTGTGTGTATTCTATATCTTCTTTAACCATTCATCTACTGCTGGACACTTGGGTTGCTTCCATATCTTGGCTATTGTAAATAATGCTGCAATAAACATACGTGCATATATCTTTTCAAATTAGTGTTTTTGTTTTCTTTGGGTAAATACCCAGTAGTGTATGTTACTGTATGATCCAGTAATTCCATTTTCAATTTTTTGAGGAGCCTCCATACCATTTTCCACAGTGGCTGTACCAATTTGCATTCCCACCAACAGTGCACAGGGTTCCTTTTTCTCCACATCCTTGCCAACCTTTGTTATTTCTTGTCTCCATTCTTCAGTGAATCTCTTCCTCCTTAAAACTCATATTAGTATATACTTACTGTTCTTAAAAATAATTCAATGACAGACATTGGTCCCAGCTTCTCATTCTGGTGAAACAGCAGGCTGCACTAACATAGCCCTCAATGTCTTTCCTCTAAAAATGCATAGAAATGCTCAGAGAAATGTACCAAAAACTATTTTCAAATAGAACCAAACCTGAAAGAATATAAGAGTGAACAGAGAAGAAAGAAAGTGCCAGGTAAAGAGGAACACATAGCCATGGCTGCCATTTTGCCACTTGTGAAGTGATGCTTTGGTGGCCCACCGGGGTGTGGATCTAGATATAAATCCAAATGGTGAGGTGCTGGGATTTAAATGCACACTTGGTAGCAGCAGAGGTGGAACAGATTCCGTGAAAGGTATAGAACTAGAACTGACAAAACTGTATAAAGTCAAGAGCCCAGAGAGCACAAGGAGGAGTCAAGGAACTTTGTCTTTTCCTAGCTCTGTGTGGTAAAAAAAAAAAAAAAAAGTCAGCTATGGAAAATCAAAATGCCAGACCTGTTTGAGCACGCAGAATACAGAGCTTGAATTCATGTTATTCACCCATAAGGAAACGTCAGTGAAAATTTTTTAAATAAAAACTGGTTGCAGACCAATGAAACCACTGAGATATCCATTAAAAGAAAATACAAAGCTACTCTGTAGAAACATTTTCACAACCCCAAACAGCCTGGGATGTCCCCTAGACAATGAAAAACTTTTGGTGAAAGTAACCTCACAATTTAAAGAAAAAAATTACAAATCCCATAAAGAAATGATCCTCTGAAATAGAGAGTAAGTAAACAGAACAGACAGGAAGATTAACACCCTAAGAATTTAAGATAATAGAATAATCTGAAACAGGTAATAAAAATAAGTATATTCAAAATCATTGAGGACATTATATGCTTTCTCATCCCATGATGCTCGAATGAGATACCATATAATAAAAAGAAATAGATTAGAAAAAGTCATGTTGTACTTTTGGAAATAAAAAAGAAGAATCACTGAAATTTAAAACTAAAAAATGGTATATTCGTTTTCCAGAACTGCCATTACAGAGTGCCACACACTGGGTGGCTTAGAACAAAAGAAATGTAGTGTCTCACAGTTCTAGACGCTAAAAGTATGAAATTCAGGTGTTGGTAAGACCATGCTCCCTCTGACAATTAAACAGGAAGGATCCTTCCTTGCTTCTTCAGGTTTCCAGCAGCCCCCAGTGTTCTTTGGCTTGTGACAGCATAACTCCAATCTTCACATGGTATTCTTCTCATGTCTTATCACACAGTCCTCTCTCTGGGTTTGTCTCTGTATCCAAATTCAACTCCCCTTCCCTACCTCGTCACCTTCTTATGGATACCCAATCAGGCTGAGTTAGGGTCCACCCTCATGACTTCATTTTAACTTGACTACCTCTGTAAATGCTCTAGGACTACATAAGGTCATATGTAAAGTACTAGGAGTTATGACTTGAATGTATCATTTTTGGAGGATACAATTCAACCCGTAACATATAAATTTAGCAGTAGACCAGGTACAACAGAATAGAATAAATGAAGGGGAGAAAAAACAAACAAATCAAGAAATTATCCAGAATGTAATGTAGAAAAATTAAGAGATCAGAAATATCAAAGACAAGTTGAAAGTTATAAAAATCAAGCTAAGATACACTATATAGTCTTAAGAGTTTTAGAAAGATGGAGTAAAAAAATGAGAGAGAAGAAATATCTAATAAGATAATGGATGAGTTTTTCCCAGAATTTATGAAAAACACCTCCTTAGATCCAGGAAACATGTTAAGAGCAAAGTAACATAAACAGAAATAAACCCACAGCTAGATGTATCACATAATGAAACTTCAGATAATCAAAAACAGTATCTGAAAAGAAATGAGAAAAAAGGTTAACTATAAATAAATATAGATTAGATTGACTGCAGATTTCTCATCAGTAAAAATAGAAACTAAAACAAAACTAATCTATGCTGGTAGAAGTCTGGACAGTGTTTAAATGTTGGGAGGCTGGCTAGTGGCTGGCTGAGGACACCAGGGGAGCTTCTGGGGGTGCTGACATGTTCTGTATCTTGATCTAGGTTTTGATTACATGGACTAATTGAGCTATACACTCACAATATGGATGCTTTTCTACATGTATATTACATTTCAATAAAATTTTTAAAAAAACAGAGACCAGAAGACAAAGGAGTAATCTCTAATGAGAAAAAGTCAGCAAAACTATTGCTCTGGTAGCATAATAAAATAAAGACATTCTTCAATCAAATGAAGATTGTCAGACTTCAATATTCACCAACCATGCTGAAAGAGCCACTGAAGGACATATTGCAGCAGGAAGAAAACTGAACCCATAATGAAGGAATGACACTGTAAGGAGCAATAGTGAGGCAAGAAATTAATAAACATGTTAGATAAATCTAAATACTCACTGAAAAAGCAACAGTAAAGATAACTAGTTTTTAACCAAGGAAGAATTAAAATCCTGAGGGGAGAAAATATCACAGATAAGGAGAGGGATCTTTTGGTACAAAGGTTCTTGTATAATTCAGGAAAAAGGGAAGAAATCTTAAATTTTGGCTTTAAGTATGCATGCTAAGAAATGATGATAACCACTAAAAATAAGAAAGAGAAAATATGTAATTTTTATTAAGTAAAATTAAGTCAAGAAAAAGCAGGATATACTGAAACAACAAACAAGATTGTGGAAAAAAGAAGTCCAAAGAAATAGTGATATAAACTGTGATATTTAAATGGATTAAATTGGCCAATTAAAGAGAGATATTCTTTTTTTATTTATTTTATTTTTTTACAAATAGTTTATTGTCAAGTTGGTTTCCATATAACACCCAGTGCTCATCCCCACAAGTGCCCTCCTCCATGCCCATATCCCCCCTCCCCCCCACACCCATCAGTCCTCAGTTTGTTCTCAGTATTCAAGAGTCTTTCATGGTTTGCCTCTCTAAAGAGAGATATTCTTAAATTTTTAATAATTCTGTTAAATGCTGTATGAGAGACATGCATGAAATATAATGACTCATAAAAGTTGAGAGGTAAGAAATGAGGAAAAAGATACGCCATCAAATGCTAACTCAAAGAAAGTTTAAAAGTACTAATATCACAAAAAATAATTTAAGAGGGGAAAAATCTTAGAAGAAGTGCTCATTTGTTTATGAGAAATAAAAGAACCACTTAATCCTCCAAAATGATCTACCAATTATGAGACTGAATGAATCAAACAACATTGCCTCTGAAGAAAAAATTT
Organism: Crocuta crocuta; assembly: GCF_008692635.1. Taxonomy (NCBI): domain Eukaryota; kingdom Metazoa; phylum Chordata; class Mammalia; order Carnivora; family Hyaenidae; genus Crocuta; species Crocuta crocuta. The sequence goes on along the minus strand of NW_027527920.1, from coordinate 13,449,678 downwards.
AACCAAATTACAAGAGAAAGTTGATACATTTTAAAAAACACTGTTTTAATTCTGGTAAGTCTAGTTGCAGTGCATCCATTTCATCTCTATAGCTAAACTGTAAGGTCCATGGGCTAAGTGTGTGTCTTCTGCCATGTTCTCCAGCATGAGATGCATTTCCCCTCCACCCAAAAGAAAATGCATAACCCTTTCTCATACAATGGATGGAAGGCTAAGTGGTAAAAGCAAAAAAAAAAAAGCATAAAAAATGTGTACCAATAATTTATCACTGATATTGCTTTTTTTAACAAGCAAAACTATCATAAGTAGAATAATTAACAAAGACATAAAATTATGGATTGAAAAGAAATTGTTCTATCATACTGTGAATCTTTTGCAGCATTTATAAGACACCAGGATCATTTCTTAAATTAGAAAATTACTAAAATACTTTACTAGGCACAGGATCACTTATATTCATTCTAAATGGGGAAAAATATACTTGGGAAGTATTAAAGAACTGTAAATATAGTTCACTTTTAATAGACACAAGACAGTAACAATGATGCTACCCCCTAGTGGCGAGAAGAGTAACCCAAAAAGTTTTCTATCATCTGGGTCATTTTCCTAAGAAAAATATTAAACAACAGAACATAGAGTTGATAGTGATATGTGCTCAATTAGATTAATGTCTGTGGTTATAATGTCATCATTATCATCATCATTTTCATCATGCTCAGTCTATAGTTAGGTGTCTTTGTGACAGGTGGCATTTTCCAGGCCATCAGCTGTGGCCAGGGCTCCAAGGTCATATCAGATAGGGAGGAAAATTTGTATTCAGGGAATAGCCTTTGGCTACTTTTCTCAGAAGGAGGCTCTGTAACCATCAGACAAGCCTTTCCAGTACATGATTTAAAAAAAGCAGCTCTTTGAAGATCAGTGATGTGAAGTTCTATGCTAAAGAACACTAAGAGTATCCCATAATGGAACAGAATGCCATTATCATGTGGCCCTCAATTTAAAACAAAAAGAAAGAAGGGGTAGCTGGGTGGATCAGTCAATTAAGCGTCTGACTCTTGGTTTAAGCTCAGGTCATGATCTCACAGTTCAACGGTTCAAGCACTGATTTGGGCTCCACGCTGACAGCACAGAGCCTGCTTGGGATTCTCTCTCTCCCCCTCTCTCTCTGCTACTCCCCCACTTTTTTTTTCTGTCTCTCAAAATAAATAAATAACTTAAAAAATTAAAATACAAAGAAAGAAGATAGTCATTTTAGTTACAACTCAATAGGTCTCATCTCACCTGTAGGTATGCCCCACTTGGTGGATTCAAAGTGCATAAATTCATGTTTTAAAAGGGGTTAAAAGTCCCTATTTTACTTGTCACTAGATTCTCTTACAGTAAATGCCATAAATTATAGGTAGCAGGCAGCAATTCTACCATTTCTTTAATGAGGGCCCAGAATCAAATTTGTTGAGAAGGTCTACTACATGGTTTCCATTAGGCTTTCATCTAAACTCAGTGTCCCAGTGCAGACTTTGCCCAACCTAATTCTTTAATAGAAAGTGAGTTTTAGAATCCCAGCATATCTTGTCCTACACTGGAAATAATGCTCTCTAGAACCTGAGTAATTTGCTCTAGGCCTTAGCTCATTTTAGTTGTGTGCCTTCCAGACCAGCCAGGTGAAATGCTTTACTAACAATATTAAATCTTTTTCAAGGGCTCCTGGGTGGCTCAGTCAGTTGAGCATCCGACTTTGGCTCAGGTCATGATCTCATGGTTCATGGGTTCAAGCACCATGTCGGGCTCTATGCTAACATCTCAGAGCCTGGAGCCTGCTTCGGATTTTCTCTCTCTCTCTCTCTCTCTCTCTCTCTGCCCTTCCCTGCTCATGCTTTCTCTCTCTCAAAAACTGAATAAACATTTTTTAAAAAGGAGAGAAATTTTCAAAATATCCTACTTTAAATGTGTAAAGTGTGAACTTCACAAAAAAGGAATGTGGCAAACTGTGATTCCAAACTAAACACAAAATCAGGTACCTGTCAGTCTACCTACTTGGTCATTTTTAAGTTTACTGATAATGAAAATTACAATTAGCTGCTATTTCAAATGGCACCCCCCAGAATGTCTAAAATAAAATGTACAATTCTGAGTCTTGGCAAGGACATGGAGCATCGTAACTCTATTCCACACTGTTGGTGGGAATGGAAAATGGAACAAGTTACGTACAGAACCATTTGGGAGCTTCTTACAAAATAAAACCTACATCTACTCTATGACTTAGTAAGCCCACCTCTAGGTACTTAATTAAGAAAAATGAAAACAGAGGTCCACAAAAAGATGTTTACATGAAGAGCAGAAGTTTCATGAAGTCCAATTTTTTGGTTATTTATTTTATGGTTCATGCTTTCGGTAACTAATCTAGGAAATCTTTGCCTACCTCTAGCGTTGTGAAGATTTTTATTTATTTTCTTCTAGAACCTATATAGTTTTAGCTTTCATTCCTAGGTCATGACCCACCTTGAGTTAACAAAGACTGGTACATCAACGCTTATAGCTGTTTTATTCATAATGGCCCCAAACTGGGAACTACCAAATGTCCATTAACAAGAGAATGGATAAATACAATGTGGTATATCCCTATAGCAACAAAAGGGAATGGGCACTTGATATGCATGACATAAATTAACCTGAAGAACATTATGTTGAGTGATAAAAGATATAAAAATATACTAAATATTTCCATTTATATGAAGTTCAATGATAAGCAAATCTAACCCATGGCATAGAAGTCAGAAAAATGGTCACCATGGCTGAAGAAAGGGAAGATGCCTATTGAAATGCAGGGAAATTTTCTGGGAAGATGAAAATGTAACATAACTTCTTAGAGGCAATAGTTACACAGGAGTTCATTTGTCGAAACCCTTCAAACTATCTACTCTTAGGAATTGCATATTTTATGATGTATACATTATAACTCAATGTAAAAAGAACACTGTTGATTTCAACTTAATCCCCTAAAGAACACCTTCCAAGGCACAAAGCTATGTTCCTGGAAATGAAGTTAAAAGTATTTCAAGATTTCCGGGCCTTGTCCTTCCTTGCACAACTGTTGTCACAGAAACTATAAAGCAGAAAGGTAAAACCAGGCCAGTGTGGAGTTACATCTCACTTTTCCAGCTTCTGCTATTCAAAAATTCCCTAATGACAGGTTCTTGAATCTCTGCCATTTTCTTCCCTAGGAATACCTGAGTGACAATGAACAGGGTCCATTTTTTTTTTTATTAACTTAATACTAGTTTTAGTTTCAAAATGGGAACATGCAGCAGAATCCCAAATTTCATTTTGAATTCAGTGTTCCCGTTTCATCCATTATTCATCCACACTGCACTTTCTTGGTTTATGATTTTACTAAATTTCTTCATTTGAATTATGGCCTTGTGGTCAACAGCAGGCGATATATTATTCTTATATAATTTTTAAATACAAAGGCAAATGGCACGGAACAATTAGAATCGATGGCTTGGGAGTCTGACTCTTGGATGTCATAGGCAAACACCGTGCTCTTGACTTTAACCTATGGGTTCCACTTCATGTGGGTTGTATTTTTCATACATCAGGGGTTTTTATAAATTTACTATTCAATCCGGCAGCCCTACTTTGTTCGCAAAATATAAGCAAAACAAATATGTCAGGGTAATGATGCCAGGACTCTCCCTTATTGAAAAAAGCAGTTTATTAATACCTTATTGCTACAAGCTAGATCTTATTATCATCTTGGGTCATTTAGAATCTTATTAGGTATTCTGCTGGTGGATGAATAATCCTGTGATAAATTCTTTGCCATGTCCTTCACAGTTGTCATAGCAGGATCATAAACAGCATTTATAACAATCTAGCCTCGAGGAAGCGGCTGACAATGGTCTGCTTAGCATGCAGGAAATATTCAGATCGGCTGTGTCTGGTTAGACACAAGCCCACAAGAGAGATCCCAAAGTTAAATGTAGCATGGGTTTCTGTGAAGATTCCCCTTCGAAAAATGCATGAGGTCAGGGACGTGGGGACCAAAACCACTTTGGAAGTCACAGATACTTTCTTCCCATCAGATCTGCTGGGCAGCAGGGGAAGACCCAGGCACAAGCCATTTTATTCCTGACAGACTGTTCAAGTCTTTATTTGAAAACTCCAGATCAAGGTACAAATTATTTTATATCGACTGATTTTTGTTCTTATTTGACTTAACATACAGAACTATGATTCATCTGTATTATTGTTCTATGTCTACTTAGTGTACTTGATGAGAAGATGAGTCTGAAGGAGAACAAGATTATGGGTATAATTCCCAGCATAACCCAAGAACTTTTGCTCTATTCTAAAACTGTAGATTTCAGTGTATATGAATATACACACATATACAAAATACACATAAATATTTTGTTCCTGTTCACATAGGGAGAACTATCTGCAGATTCGTACACATCCCGCCATTGCTATTCTTAGAAAAATCCAGACAAGAGATAAATGAGCCAGTCTAATATTTTTCTGGCCTCTTCTCCTGCTATTCCCTGTCATTCACCTCACAATTAATCCAAACTAGCTTCTCATTATTCTCTAACAACAGAGAAGAGCACTTTTCCAAGTCTTGGCTTTTATACAAACCACTGTCTTTATCCAGAAGGCCCTGATTCTTTTTTCTTTGCCAGATGTCCTAAGTTTGATGCTCCTAGAATCAGAACCTGAAATAAGCACTTGAGGTAAAGTAAGTTATTTTCGCAGTGACTCCTGGAAGCACAGGTCAGAGAATGGGACTACGAAACAAGGGAAGAGAAGGAACCCAATAGTGACTGCAAACTATGGGCAACTGAGGCTCAATTCCCCTGAGGACCTCTAAGAGACAGTGTAGAATCCACCTTGGATGGCCCACCCCCCCAAAGGGCAAGGCAAGTGGAGTATTTACCACCTTTTCCTATTAGCCATTGATTGTGGGCTTCTCCTAGAAGGCACTTACCTCCCCAACACTTCTGGCCTGCTCCCTGCACTGGCTGAGCTTGTTCTGCCAGCAAGAGAAAGCTCTCAGACAAGTCACAAGTACTGGGGTCAGGGAGCATCTTAATGGTGAATGCCAAGGGGATGTGAGTAGGACAATGACAGCATCTGTTCCTCAGGCTAAGTCCTCCTTATTTTTCAAGTTTTAGTCTATTTTCTCTAGGAAAGCTTTTTTCCTTCTTCCAGTCTGAGGTATATAGTCCTTCACTTGATTCATGAGAATCATGATTCATGATTAGCATGATGCCTAATCATGGCACTTACCAGATCTTAATTGTGACTGTGTTCCCTTTTAAAATTTAAGCTCCTTTAGAAAAGGGGTTGTGCCTGACGTATGTTTGTATTACCAGTATAGTTCCTGACACAATGAAGTAGATCCATACATCCCACAAATATTTACTAAGGACCTACCACATGCCAGACACTGTTCTAGGGGATCTTAAAATGGACAGAGGTCAGAAAAAAAAAAAAAAAAAAAGGCCAAATATATGTTAGTAAATGCTATAAAGAAAATAGAAGAGAGTAAGTGGTAGAAAATGACTAGGATAAGGAGAGGTTGCTATTTTGGTTAGGATGCTCGGGAAAGCCTTCTCTGAGAAGCTAATATATGAACAGAGATTTAAAAAATAATGAGCAGAGGTTGGGGAGAGGAAAGGAGGGATAAGCAGGCAGAACACAGAGGGTTTTTAGGGAAGTGCCGCTACTCTGTATGATACTATAAGAGTAAATTTTATTTTATCATTCTCTATCACTCATATCATTATACATTTGCCCAAACCCACAAAATACGCAACACCATGGATTTTGGATCATAATGATGTGTCAGTGTAAGTTCATCAACTGTAACAAATGTACCACTCTGGTGGGTGATGCTGATAATGGAGATGTGTTGCTTGTGAGGTAGGAGGTATCTGGAAAATCTCTGTACCTGCCATTCAGCTTTACTGTGAACCTAAAACTTCTCCAAAAAATAAAATTTACTTAATAATAATAATGAGAAGGACTCAGACTTGTGAATCTATGAAAGAAGAGTTCCAGGTGGAAGATATAAGTCTAAAGGCTTACAGGGGGAATAATCATGGCATCGTGGAGGGTCAGAAAAGCCAGGAGAGCTGCGCCTTAGTGAATGAGGAGGAAAATGTCAGAAGATCTCACAGGGGTTGCCAGTGACCACCTCATATAGGGATTTTTTGGTGTTAGAAACTAAATTAATCTAAAATCCCAACATCATGTAGAAGAAAACTGAAGACTACTTGAGAAACTATCTTCCTCAATTGTCTGGATATTTAGGCTAATGGTGACTTATGGGTTTATTTATCATGATACTGCCTCAATTTGTATACAACCACAGGACTGCAATGTTGATTAGAATGCTTTCTTGACAACCTATTTACTCACATAATTCCAGGTAATGCCCAAAGTACCATCTTTGAAATCACCAAAACAATGAAAAATAAGTCCCTTATAGTGATTGGTTTCTTGTATCAGCTCCTTTACAAGTGACCTTTGGAAGTCCTTTACCATTATGTCTTTAGTCTCCTTTTCAATAAAGTAAAAGAGTGGGGGCTAAATGGCCTGTAGAGTATCTGACAGCCTACAAGTCTATGCATCAAATTGTACAAGGTGAGAACAGAAGTTGTATGGCTGATTCTTTAACTTCTTAATAGGAAAATTTTAAAATACTCACAGAAGTGGAGACAAATACAGAATAAAGCTGCATGAGGCCATTATCTATCTTCAAAACTTATGAGCATTGTGTCCTGGCTGGCTTTTTTCATTCATATCAGTATTTATGCAACCAAATATCCATAATCCCTTCAAAGTGGATGCCCGGAGAGTCAATCCCGATCCCCACATGGAGTGATACAGCACATTCTTGCACATAGTCTCAACAAGGCAGTGTTGACTTGGGGCATGGACCCAAGACCAAGACCAGAGAATAAGTTAAGATACATGACCATTCAGATAATAAACATTAAACATTATACAGTACACATTGGGTTTCCATATTGAAAACAAATAATTTAAGAAAGGAAATAGCTTTTTTTTATGATTGGGCAAAACTAGCTTTGAATGTAAATGTATGTTTTCAACAGTGGCTTATCCACTACTGGAGTGTTTTCATGTGTTTATTCAGTAATTTTTCAGTAAATACTACACATGAGGCCGAGGAATAGGCACTGTGAGGGATAAAAAAAATGCCCGAGTCACACAGTCCTTTCCCTATGGAATTCACCATCCAATTAATGAGAATTTGAGGGGTCCTGCTGGCTATGGCACCTACATTCTTCTATGTTTGATCACATAGCAGTCTCATCAACTTATCTAGTTATTCTGACGTGTCTTTGCCCCCCTTTCCAAGGCAGCTTTTGTTATAGCTGACAATCACCTCTGTCTCCATCCTGGTGAGCAAACACAATTCTAACATGTTTCCTTCTCCAGCACAATGCCACAGGACAATCTGCTTCTCCTGAACCTGCACACAAGAAAAAGTTGAGATGCATGCCACCCATGATTGGGCATCATGGACACCCACTACACAGACCCTTTTACAATGTGTGGCTCCTTTCTGAATAACTGAATAAGCGATTTTTCCTGAAGGGTCTGGCACCAACTACATCAACTGCTCCCACAATTCCCAATGAGTGAATGTGCAACTCTCTCACTGATTGATTGACTTAACACCAGCCAATTAGAGCTTAAACTGTCTAATTAAGCCAGCGTTAGAGCCATCAACTTGCTGAATTCCGAGGTCTGTAAACTTGCCTAAACAATTAAATGATTTCAGGTACGTATTAGCACTGGGAATAACTAGTAAAACCAGAATAAAGCACTTTGCAAATATAAAACACCCCAGGAATGTTAACAAGGATAAGCAAAAAATATGTCTAGACTAAAGAAAAAGTCAAAACCTGTACAAAATTCATACACAACTCCTCCTAAAATTCTCTTTCTACATATACCATTCTGAATTCCCTTTCTGTCTAAATAACACTAAACATGCATCATTACATAAGAGTCTACCACAAATGGTTTCCATATTTCTGTGTGGAGTTTTTTTTGTTGTTTTTTGGGGGTTTTTTTTGGCAATTATCACTGCCCTGTGTTGTTTATTACACTACAACTATCAGGACAGCTCTATTACACTCATTTAGCCACAATTCACAATTCATATGAGCTTCTTTCTTAACTCCTACATCGATATCATAATTACTCCCCAGCTCCCTCCTCTAAGAACAACAAAAGTGCTCACTTCTAAAGCATAATGATTGTCATTCCCTTTAAGAACAAATGATAGAGAATATTTACTGATTTGCCTTAAAATCAGTTCACTTATGAAAAGATTAAAATTATCCACCCAAAACACTCTTGTTTTTTTTTCACTGCAAAAGTAGGAATTGCAAATAAAAGAAATATACAGTTGGAGACTGCCTTGTCCAGTCAAGCACAAGTGCTTTATAAACTCCATGGCATACATAGACACCATCCTACTCTGTCCCTGAAGCTATAGCTGCATTGGACTGTGATATAATATTTAGCAAAGAGGCATTTTAAGAAAGTCAGCATGAGATAGAAAAAAAAAATCTTCCCAGGTATGTGTATGTTATTAATCATAATTAAGGCATATTTGACAGCTTCTTGGCAACACAGACGATGAGTTCCTTTCTCTGACATCAAACTCCTAAAGGAATACTTGCTATTTCATTATCAACTTCACTGGTCTTTACACCTATAATATCCACTTTGAGAATATGAGGTCTTAGAGAAATCTGAGCTCTGACAATTACTGTTTGCCCACTGCTGACACCATGTAAGGTAAAACATAAGCTGGGATCTTATACTAAGATAAAGTACGGGGAACCATGCTGAGGTTAAAATGTGAGCTCCAGGAAAACACATGGCCTGCCCCATAATACATTTCCACTGAAGGGTCATCCTTCAGAGTTGTTGGTTTTTGTCTGTGAAGGTGGCTCTGCACTTTTGATTTCCCATTAAATTGGAAAGGGAGCACTTGGTTGCCACTGCAATGGCATCCTCTGATAAGATGGTGAGAAATAGGAAATGGATCTATTTCGAGAGATAAACTCATTTTAATAAAACCAAACAAGAGACTTGCTTCCATTTAATCATGCCCAATTTCATTAATGCGTTTTCTAAAGCTATGCCACTTTGGAAAGGTTCTTATAAATGGCTACATCCTAGAGGAAGCATCACCAGGATTTCTGTTTGGTGCCTTTACAGGTGATTTCAAGGAATTTATTCTGATCAACTGCTGACCACAAGCCGAGTTTCTCTGAGGCCCAGCTGGGAAATTTGGCCAGTTCTGCACAAATCCCCAACTCACTTTCTACTGTTCTCTTTCACAGAAAAAGGGGCTTAAGTGACCAGTGCCTATTTGGGCACCTATTTAATGGCATAGGTTGAGCTCTGGATGGTTTTCAAACATAGCATGTTTCTACTTGGAAAATGATCCTGGCCATTCTCACATTTCTCCCTCTTCCTCACTCTCTCTTAAGCTGTCTTTTTCTCTTTTTCACTCCTTCCATTTCTCTTTGACTTCCATTTGATTCTCTTTATTCTCCAATCCTTCCCTCTGTGTGTTTCTCTCAGTCTCTTTCTCTCATAATGTCTTTCTTCATCACTGCAGGCTGAGAAGCATGGAAGTCAAGTGACGACAAATGGTTTTTGTCTCCATTATGTAGGTAAATTGAAAGAAAGAAAATTTAAAATCGCAAATACTCAGCTTTCAGCTTAATTTTTCCCATAGAGATCTAGAAGTGGAGTGTGTAATATTCTGGGGTTGGAAGGTACCTCAAGGGGAAACAAGTTAAGTTCCTTCCTCATGGCAGGGTGCTCCCCAGATCCGTTATTCATTAATGACTAGTTTCTGCCTCTACTAACTTAACATCATGACTATAATGTACTTTTAAATATGGCCTTCAAGATGTTAAAATCACCACCTCTGCTGATTTGGGGTTTTATTGTCTATACTGGGCCATATCTCATCTTAGTGAGATCCCAGAGGATTCAGCAATTAGCATGAATACAGCAGTTTAATAATCAAAAGTAATTAATGGCATCAAAACACAGGCCTGCCTGCTTCTGAGGACTTGTTACACAAATTTAGATCTTTGTCTTTAAATGAGTACTTTATTCCTGTTAGAAAATTATCTACTACAAAATCCTATTTACATAGGAAACAATTCAGCTTGATATACTGACATGTTTAAAACAACACTGGGAGAATGACTCAGTATGCCAACTGGCAATAAGTTCTTAATCCACTAATAATTAATAACTCTAATAACAAAAGAAACACCAAACTTGTTCTTCAAAACTATATAGAGCACAGGAAAGTTATGGTTCCTTTAAAAAAAAAGTGAAATTGTAAAATAGGGATTCTGTCAACTGTCAAATAAAATTTAAGAAAAATTATGGTTATTTATTTTTTCTTCCAGAACTCTCATTTAAATATTGCTGAGGAAAGGAAAAGGGGAGAGGGATACTTTATTCTAAGTATTCAATTTACCATGAATCAATTTTTTTAAATTTCTAAAGTCTCTCATAATAAGAGAGAAGTGTAGGGTAAGAAAAAGTTTTCCTCAACCTTCTTAAGGTTCTTTGCTAGGTGTGAAATTTAAACTGACAAAGACAGATTAACAGAAGAAATGCATACAAGTTTATTTAACGTAAGTTTCTATGTGACTCTGGAGCCTTCAGAAGGAAATGAAGACCCAAGGAAACAGACCCGAGGATTTTTATGCTAGGTTTGATGAAGAATGGGCAGTCATGTAGAAATACGATAGATCAGAGAATATAAGGTAAGTGTAGTAAACTGGGGGAAACAGCAAGGCCTGTTTATTCAGATTCGTCTCAGCATCTCTTTGTCTTTGGAGATAAGGATGCTCTTTTTCTCCAGGTACAGGGAGGATACCTCTCACATGAGGGCTTATGACCTATTTCAGGTAAGAAGGCCAAGAAGGTCAAAGTGGTCTTCCTGCTTCTGCTGTTTTCTCAAACTCCTTCAAAATGCAAAGGTGCCATATGTTGGAGTAGCATGTCTTGAGTCACTCCAGAACAAAATGTGGGTTTTAAACAAAGTAATGCAATTTTCACCTGACAACTTTGGATTCTCTTTAACAAGTCACTGTTCATCATGTTATTCGTTAAGTGGATCCTGTCTTCATATCAACAGGCTATGCAAGGTAAAGGTTAAGAAAGGGGAGCATGTTTCCAAATAGTCAAGCTTTACTCTTCCCAGAGGAACTTTATTTTTGAACTGATTTTTCATTTAGGACGTCTCCAGTTTCAGATAGACTGACCCAGCACACATGAGCCTTTACAGTTCTCCACATTTGTAATTCATTTCCATTCCTTAAAAAATTGATGATGTTTGTTTTAATGCCAAAATCTCCCCTGACCACAAGGACTGTTAGCTTCAGGCAGCTTGGTATCATTATTTAAAAAGCTAATGCTTGGACTGTTAGAATAGAACCAAAAGTGAGAGGAGTGAGGTGTCTGGCTGTAGAAGTGAGAAGCTCTTTGGAAGCTCTTCTGGAAGCTCCCATGTTTGGCATTTCTATTTCTAGTGCCACTAATATTAAGATAAATGTCAAGTTTGGGCAATTTGAACAAACCTGTAATGTCATCTGCTAATCTTCAAGACCAAATGGAGTATATGTATAGGTTGTCCTATCAGTGATTTAAAGTCTCTTTGACATAGGATTATGAAAATATGCTAACCTAAAAAACTACTTTTTTAAGTGTACTTTATTTTAATCATATTTGCCATCTGTTTTGTGCTCAAGAAACAAGTAAGAATAACTTCTGAAGCTTAAAGCATCTGAAAGGGATTAACAGTGAAAGACAAAGAAAGGGGCTTGGATGTCTTTTCTCTAACCCAGGGAAAGGGATACATGGAAGTAACTTGCTGATTTCTTACAAGGAACTAGGTAAGTGTGTACCTTCTAGCTTGTCCATCTTACTGTCTACCAACAATAATATATTTCACCCGGGGTGGTGATAATACATATAAGAAATAAAAACAGACTAAAATACTTAATATTAAAATATTGCAATATTTTATAAAATTGGGGAGCTTTACATAGTATTTGTGGACATTCGTGTAGGCACTTCCTTTATAGCTATAGTCCTATAAAATGAGCATCCCTTATTAAGTTTCCTCCTAAGAAATCTCAAAGATTATTTTAGTTATGAAATATTTAACAGAAACAAGGATAGAGAATCACTTAACAATCATAAATGTAACTTCCTATTCATTTTGTCAAAGCTTACATTTAGCAATATTTGTTTCAAATCTTTCTTCTTAAGGAAATAAAATGTTACCCATATATATTGTTGAGGCCCCTCAAGTATCCCAATCTATTTTATTTTCCCCCTTCAAAAACAAAACAATTGATGATTAACTCTAATAGAGCTAAAGCCACAAAAATGCTCTTTAAAATGGTGTATCCAAAAGGNGTGGGGAGATGAGCATGGAGGAGGGCACTTGTGGGGATGAGCACTGGGTGTTATATGGAAACCAGCTTGACAATAAACTATTTGTAAAAAAAAAAATAATAATAATAAAATAAAGTAAAATAAAATGGTGTATCCATATGCTCTATCGTCAGCAGCCTGTAAGAGGACCAATTTCTTAGTGATAAGATGAATAATGGGGTTTGTCACCCCATCCCATAACACATTACAGAGTCTTTATATTTCAGCCTGAAGGAACTTTTAGACATCAGTGATAGGCAGATATGGAAGACTGGGGCAAGTGACCTTTTAGCACCTCTCACATAGTTATTATTTTAAAAATGTTCCCATTACCTCTCTGGCCCTCTTTATCCATTCCCCGTTATTAAGCCAGAGTGACCTTAAAAACCAAGCCTGATCACGTTACTCCCAACTTTATATTTTTGGGTACCTTCCCATCACATTAAAGAGAAACTCCAAACCCTCTGGTCAACAAGGCCCCCTGAGTTTGCCCCGTCCTCTCCACTAGCCACAGTGAACTTCTTTCAATTACTTAAATGCAGCATGCTCTTTGCTTGTTTCTTTCACTTTTTAAGTGCACTTAAATGCTCTTTCACCTCTATAGTTAGCCAACTCTGAGTCATCTTTTAGTTCTCAAGTTAAAAGTTCTTTAATAGAAAAATTTTCCCTGGCCTCTCCTCACATCTTACAATCTTATTAAATCCCTTGGGTTTTTAAAATCATAATTTGCAAATGCATCCTTATTTGTGTTTGTTTGACTCCTATTTCTCTTATTATGCTGCAAGCTTCATGAAGATGGGGAACTTGATCTTTTTTTTTCTCTACTTCTAAATTTATCAGCATAGTGCCTATCAATTATATAATCAATAATTATTTATTAAATAAATGGGCAGAGATTTCCTGTTCCAGGCCTCAGCATTTAAGGCCTTCTTTCCCAAAACTGTGTAATTGCCCTAATCCTTCCCTCTTTTTCTCTATTAACTTACATGTATCTCTTCTCCACTCCTCCCCTCCACTTCCTTCCCCCAAACATTTGAATCTTTTCTTCCACTTAGAGAAATAAACTAACGGTTAGTAATAACAAAGTATGTGTTATAGTGCAGATATTAATTCTGGTCTATTTCTACTAAGTGCTGCAAAATAAACTGTCCCTATTACAGAGCATATGTGGAGTGAAAGATTTATTTCAAATTTTAGAAGGATGTCCTTTAAAGATACCATAAGAATACCTCCATGAGTTCAAGATGACTTTAATAAGCCAAATGGTCAAATTAATACCAAACAGCTATTTTGCAAACATACAATAAGCCAATAATTCTCAACTATAAGCCTGAAGACAATGCCAGTCCAAAAACCAAAAAAAAACAAAAAAACAAAAACACAACACCCAGAAAAGAAAAAAAGAAAACAGTGGTTTTGAACAGAATTGCAAGGATCATTAACCGCAGCTGAACAGTCATGTTCCCACAGGAAGTCCTTACAAATATGATACACCATCTTGTCATCTAATATTCAGAGACACATTTGGAGGTTTAAAATTGGATTTTGATCCACGATTTAAAATTTTCATCACTCATGTTTAAAATAAAAAGAAATAGAAGCAAACGGTAAAGTACCACCAAATTCCAAGCTTAAAATTAAATAAGTCAGTATTCTGAAAAGCAGTTTTCTCAAGAACTGATAAATGTTTTGACATACATTTTTCAACCTCCACTGTTCACCCTCACAAAATCCCACCAAATTAATCCATGTTTCCTTTTCCTGAAAGGATTCTGGATATCATTTTGATACAGTTTTAGAACTCCTGCCTCTCTTCCTTCAAAACTGTTACTACCCCCAAAGCAGTCAAAGCTACAAACAGAAAACACAATGTTTAATCATAAATCTCTAATTTTGACCAGAAGATGTTGCTAACTGTATTCTTCTGAGACCTTTCTTTAGTTGCCCAGAAACCCCCAATCCCCACTGTTCAGAGAGATACTCCAGAGCAAGGAAGGAGCAGGCCTCCAATATCCTTCTTACTATATTTCTTCCAAACTAATGATTATGAGAGGAGTGGATGAAGGATCCTCCAGTGAAAATATTAAAACTCCTTCATTCATCATTCATTCATTCATTCATTCAAGAGCCATTCGTTGGGTCTTATCACTAGCTTGAGCACTCTGGCCACGGGGATATAATGGTGAGCTAAAGATTCTCCACCTTAATTAAACCTGTTTAAGGATGGAAGACCAACACAGAAGAAACGACTACACAGATGAATAAAAATCTACAAACTGTGGCGAGTACTTGGGAGGAAAAGTATGTGCTCCTATAGGAAATTATTAAAGGGGGAGCAGACTGGATTTTTCAGCTGAATTATAAATAAAAGAAAGATGAATAGATGTAAAAAGATGAGAGAGGACACCCCCCTGACACAGAAAATGGCAAGTGCAAAGGGCCTGAAGTAGGAAGGTGTGCAGGATAGTACCTCTATTATTGTCAAGAAGGATTCAAGGGGAGAGAGACAGAAATGAAGCTGAAAGGTATAAGTCCAGGACCAAATCACCAAGGGCTTTGGAGGCCATTGTAAAGATTTTGGTCTTTGAAAAGGAATTTGAAGCCACTGAAAGATTGTGACTAGTGACAATCATTACCTAATTAAGTTCTCAGATCACTCTATCATGCTGAAATGTATTGAAGCAGGTCAAAGAACAGAAGTAGGAAGATCAGTAACAATGTGTGATTTGAGGTGTAATTTTTTAATGTTTATTTTTTAGAGAGAGAGAGAGAGAGAGAGAGAGAGGGATGGAGGGACAGAGAGAGAGGGAGACACAGAATCCGAAGCAGGCCCCAGGCTCTGAACTGTCAGCACAGAGCCCAATGGGGGGCTCAAACTCATGAACCATGATATCATGAGTTGGACACTTAACCGACTGAGCCACCCAGGCATCCCTGATGTGTAATTTTTAAGGTCACTGGCTACCATATGCAGAATGAGTTGAAAGGAACCAGAGAGCACTGGGGATATGAGTTCACTGGCAGGTGCACATCCAGTTGAGAGGTGTTGATGATCTGTGCCAAGAGGGAAGCAGCATCCCAGAGAACTGCCATGGTGACAAGTGAGTCCGCTCACTCCTACTCTCCCTATGCTTGGGTCCTGAGAGGACTGGCCTCTAAAACATCTACATGGACACTGGAAAAGCTCCTCCTTATGAAGACTTCTAAGAGACAGTAGTCTTCAGTACAAGGGTCAGAAATCCTCTTGCTTCTCCTGAACTTACCTCAGCCCCAGGCACATGAAACTACCACCAATTATGGTACCTTTGTTTTGTTGATGGAGGAAAAACTCATCCACAAATTTGAGGCCCCCTTTTATCAAGCAAACACCACACTTCCAGCCTGCATCTTGGTGGCTAAACTCAGCCTTTCTTTCAGCTTACTTTCTTATTTTTCTTTTCTTCTTTAATTTTTTTTCTTTTATTGAGTGGGAATATGTAACTTTTAATACATAGCTACTTATTATTTAGCAAGATTCAGTCAGAAATTATTTTCTAAAACAAGTTATTTATTATTTAACACTTATTTTCTTATTTCAAATATATGAAAGGAAAAACTGTTTCTCTTCTCACAACATTTCTGCCACCAAATATGTGGGTTTTCCACACCAAGCAATTCTCCAATTCTCTATGGACACCAAATGGGTGTTCTGTAATTTAATTCAATTCTGACACTAACTATCCAGAATTGGTGCAGACCTCACAGGTTAAAGGTTCAATCTCACAAGACTGCTCCACTTCAGATTCTAGTCACAAGTATTAGGTGACAAGGGTACTCACACTCCTGTCTAACTTGACTACGTATCAAATTCTACAACTCCCTTCCCTCTTCTGGTTCAATAATTTGCTACCATGGCTCACACAACTCAGTCAAACACTTCATATACACTTAGTGGCTTATTATAAAGGACATCATAAAGCATAAAAATGAAGAACCAGATGAAGAGGGATATAGCATGAGGTCCAGAAGTATCCCAAGTGCAGGAAGTTCTGTCCCAGTGAAGTGGAGGTGTGCCATCTGCCCAGCACTTGGATGTGTCCACCAACCCAGAAGCTTCCCAAACGACCTAGTTTAGGGATTTTAATGGAGGCTTCATCTTGTAAGCATGATCAATTATTGACTCAATCTTCAGTCCCTCCCTCCTCACCAGAGGATTGGGAGTGAGTTTGAGAGTTCCAAACTTCCAGTTATGCTTGGTCTTTCTAGTGACCACTCTCCATCCTGGAGCTCTCCAGGAGTCCCCAGCCATCTTCCATCTCATCAGCATACAAAAAGATAATCTTAGCACTCCGGAGATTCCAAAGGTCTTAGAAGAGGCTCTTATGTCAGGAACTAAGTAGTAAGAACAAATATTATAAAAGAACATGCTCCTATTCCCCCCACCACTCCGGAAGTTATAAGGGGTTTAGGAGTTCTGTGCCAAGAACCAGGCATGAAAACCAAATATATATTTCTTATATATCACAGTATTACATTATGATACATATGCATTAAGGAAATATTTTGAAATATAGAAAAGCTCAAGAAGAAAATAAAAATAATCTATAATAATCCCACCATGCAGAGATAACATTTTGGGATACAGTCTTCCAATCTTATTTCTATGACTATCTATATGCCTATTGCCTTTTAACCTTTTCCACAGAAAAGAATTTATGCATGTATATGCGTGAGTTTGCATTTGTATAAGTCTTTTAAATCTATTTTAGAACAATGAGAGAAATCGATAGAAAGATAAAGAAATGGATAGATGACAAATAGAGGTAGAGACAGACAGACAGACAGATGTTTTCCCTGCATTTTGAGTATTAAATGATTTAAATCTTAGGCTGCTCCTTTGACAATGTCAAAATTGTTTCTTCACGACTACTTCTATCAATAAATAATACTCTTGCTTGCTCAATCAGAAGCGATTGTTTGGCCAAGTGATGAATGATGACTTAGAGATTATGTGATTCCAGTCTTTCCACCTTGAGTCCTAAGAGTATTCAGGCTGATTGAAGACTGACCACAGGTAAAAAGTAAACACTCCCCATGGTCATGTCACATGCTACCAGACCGTATAGCACACTATATTTTAAATTGTTTATAGAGCAAACTAGATTCCCAGTGGAAATGACAAATCTCTAGCTTTCTTGTTTCTAGTGGCAATCTATGGATAAGCAGAAAACTGCTCCCAGGTTGTATCAAGGTTAGTTTTGCTTTGTTTTTAATTGCAAACCCATATGAATTCAGTTCCCAGAGGAAAGGCATAATCAAGAACTACAATCATGTGTACCACCTGCCTGAGGGAGGCTGCAGAATTAACACCTAGAACAGATGTCACTTGGAACTCATGTAGTAAAAACCCAGGACCAAAGTGCTCTTTGAGAGATACTCAGTCTTGCCCAACTCCTCCTCTGAAACCAGTTGAGGCTGTTTAAAAATGCAAATATCTAATAGCATATTTAGTCCATCTGGTTTCATTTTGGCCACACCTAGGTGGCCATTTTGCGCTGAAACCCATAGAAATTTGTGGTCACTGTGCCATACCCAACAGCAAAGCAGAAGAGTATATTCATGAGTTTCCAACACATTACCTTGAAGGGACAAAGCGCTCAGCCCAGGGCTCTACCACCTGAATTCTTCCTCCCTTCTTCTCTTCCTACCTTTATTTATTTATATAGGACCAACATTTTGAGGGTTTACTGTTGAAATGGGTATCAGTTATTTATTTATTTTATTTTTAGAGAGAGAGAGAAAGCACAAGAGGGGGAGAGGGGCCAAGGGAGAGAGAGGGTGGAGCCTGACATGGGGCTTGATCCCATGACCCCATGATCATGACCAGAGCTGAAATCAAGAGTCAAACGCTCAACTGACTGAACCACCCAGGTATCCCTAGAGTTTTTTAAATTAAACAATTTAATAGAATATTGGTTATACAGGAAAAATGTTATATCCTTGCCTCACCTCCAAATCATCTTCTAATTCCCTGACCCTAATTAGTCAGAATGTGCTCAGGAAAGGTAACTTTATTGTACTATTAATTGAGCTCAATTTGAAAACTTTTATTGAGCATCTAACTTATTCCAGACACTATTCCAAGCATTGGGGATTCCAAAATAAGGAGATATAACCCTTCCTCATAAATCTCCCAATTCAATAGATAACTCATAAATGCGGAGTTATGAGTGGAATATCCTAATTTTCAAAAAAATATATGCTTTGATTATTTTAGAATGTGAATGTCTCCTCAAACTTTAATGTATTAATACAGGATCTTTTTCCCCCAATGTTATGTTCTTTCTCATTAGCCTAATATCTGATGATTAAAGATAAAAGTCAACTGTACCTGTGTAATGGATACTCTCAGGAGTGTCTGCTTAGCTCTTAGCTCACTGTCCTTGTCTAGAGAGAGATAGAGACCATAGCCCCAAAGTTAAGCTTAGGCTTTGAAACCTAACACTCTTGATCACAACTAAATAAACCAGGAGTAACAAGCTACTTCCAAACACATTTAGTTCTTCTTCTGACAAGTTCATATCAGAACAAACTTCTCACTGAAAACACCTAGAAAAGATGGAAAATAAAGAAAAAAAATCTGTTTAAAAGGAGAACACTAAAATGCATAAAGACTTGGGGAAATAAGATCTCAGAGACTTAAAAGTCTCAAAAAGTTGAATCCTACACATATGCCCTTTAGGTATATGCTGATTCTAAAGTGATGGCTGAGGAGCTTAGAAAACGAGCAGAATCTTTAGGAGTTTCATGCAACTGTAGGGAGAAGAACTGGAATTTAGGGTCCACTGAGGAAGAGTGAACATGCAACATACCCCAGGCTTTCAACTGGGACTCATTAAGGGTACACACTCTAGTTTTTGGGGTGAACTAGAAATTGATCAGCCTTCACAAGGACTGAAGTTGAATTTTTAATCAATAAAATCCCATAAAGTGATCTGTCTCTAGAGTAGGCAGCTTCTAAGTAGGCCCCCAAAGATACCCCCTCCTAGTACTCATGCCCTTGGGTAATCCCTTGAGTGTGGGCTGGAACTAATGCATCCTAACAAAGAGAACTGGCAAATGGGATGAGTTTTCACTTCTAAGATTAGATTAGGAAGAGACTGTTCTTCTGTGTTGCCCCTTCTCTCTGCCTTTCTCACTTGCTCTGAGAATAGCCAGATACCATGTTGTGAGCTGACCAATAAAAGAGGTCTATATGGCAAGGAATCAATAACCCCAGCAAATCACCAGTGAAGACCTGAGGCCTGCCAAAAGTCATATGCATGAGCTTGGAAGCATGTCGAACTCCAGGGGAGCCTTCAGATGGAACCACAGATTCTGTCAACACCTGTGTTTCAAACTTGTGAGAGACTCAGAGACAGAGGTACCCAACAAATCCACAGGTGGGCTCTGGATACACAGAAATACTAAGATAATAAATGTTTGATATCTGAAGTCTCCAAGTTCTGTGATAATTTGTTACTCACAGACAATAAAATAGCCTCTATTTTAATGCCTTCTAGAATAAAATTAATCTCTTAAGAAGTATAAAATCATGCAGAGTTTCAGATTAGCTCTAAGATTTTTATACATATTGTCTGATATTTAATAAAAACATAACAAACACTTATACCCTGACAACTAACAGGAAAAACTTCACAAGGACTAACATGTTCAAGAAAGTAGATGGTATGACAGAATTTCAGCAGAGAACTGCAAAGTATTGTCTTAAAATAATCACACAGAAATTACAAAACCAAAAACATAGTAAATGAAATTTAAAATACAATGAATTAGTTTATGGCAGATTAGACATAGGTAAAGGGGAGAATTGGGAACTGGAAAACTACAGGTGTGTGCACACAGGTGCACTTGTGTGCACACGCGTACACACACACACCCCAGACTAAAGTACACATTAAAAAATAGAGATGGAAAACACACAAAAAAAATTCTATGTGCAAGAATTGTATGGGTAAAATGATGAAACTTAAAAGACCAGGGGAAAAAAAGATTTATAAAACAGAAGATCTTACGAGCACATTTAGGTTGGAAACAACCTGAATGCCACCAGGAGGAAAATGAAAATAAAATGTGATATATTCTCAAATGGAGTATTACAGAGAAGTTAAAATGAACTAACTGGACATACATGTATAAATAAGGATAAATCTGAAAATCTTAATGTTGGATGATGATAAAAGTTACTGAAAGATAAACACAGCATTACAACATTGACCTAGAATTTGTCATCGTATGTAACTACCCTATCAGAGGAAGAACTATTCCAATGCTAATAAAACTTAAGCTCAGGGTCCCTTACTTTTCTAGGACCCTTTCAAAACCCTGAAAGAGGCTCTGACAATGTGTTCAAATGATCTTATGTATATATTTTTTAAATGCTTATTTACTGATTTTGAGAGTGGGCAGGGAAGGGGCAGAGAGAGAAGGAGACAAAGAATCTCAAGCAAGCTCCACGCTGTCAGCACAGAGCCTGACATGGGGCTCAAACTCCCAAACCATGAGATCATGACCTGAGCGGAAATCATGAGTCAGTGCTTAACTGACTGAGCCACCCAGGTGCCCTCACATGATCATATATTTTATCAAGTTTGTGTAAGTAATATTTTAACCACAGTTGGTTAAGACAGCTCCTTTCCATGCCAACTTTACCATCCATCTCCCTTCCCTTTATATCAGGTAGCACTGCAGTGACAATGGGCATTTGGGAATCTGATTCAGGGGAACTTATTTGGGGGATACATTTAGGTTACAGTTTGTGAGATGTGTTCATGCACTTTACTACTCATCTACTGTAGGGACTGCTCTCAGAAATATTCTTGCTACCTACCATATGAACCCTCAGGTGTGGCATCATGACTCAAAGGTGACTTGCCCAAGATCAGATCAAGACATAAATGTGCCATATAGCACCAGACACTGGGAGTATGGTGAGATTTAAAAAAAAAAAAAAAAAAAAAAACACAGAGTTTAGCAGTGACTGGGCAGCTCAATTCCACTCTTGATATCGGAGCAGGCTGTGACCTTGTAGTGGTGAGATCTAGCCCTGCATCAGGCTCTGTGCTGACAATGCAGACCCTGGTTGGGATTCTCTCTCTTCCCCACTTACACTCTCTTTCATAAAATAAATAAATAAACATTAAAAAATGTTTG
The DNA here is from genome assembly GCF_008692635.1 of Crocuta crocuta. Classification (NCBI taxonomy): domain Eukaryota; kingdom Metazoa; phylum Chordata; class Mammalia; order Carnivora; family Hyaenidae; genus Crocuta; species Crocuta crocuta. The sequence continues at coordinate 13,427,961 of NW_027527920.1, read as the reverse complement.
AAACATATGTAAGCAGAAGCTGGTCAGTAGAAAATTCTTCAGTCAGACATGTAAAGTTGTAAATGGGATATTTGGTTTTCATTGAGGCTTAGTAAAAACAAAGTTCTCTCTTGTCAGGAATAGACTCATAATGCAGCATATGCAATTATAAACACACTATTTTGCTTTGGGGGGAAATCTTACAAAAGAGAATTTATCATAATTCTCATGTTTATATGGCAAAACTTCAGAGCAGCAGTATGAAAAATGAGTATTTTTATCTATGAAGTTTCATGCTTTATGAATTTCAACTAGTAAGAATTTAAAAAAATTTTGATCAACCATGCTAAAGGAAAAAATCGTCTTTGTATTCAGATTATTTAGGAAATGTTATTTCTCTAAAAGTTTAGTGAAGAAATCTACTTAGAAAAAGCTACTTTGAAAACTATATAGACAATATTATTAAATCTTTCATATGAAATAAAATGTAGCTAAATTAGAGAAAAAGTATACAAGAAATGTGTCAAATAGTTAATTAACAAAAATATTTTTTCTAGATTTTGTGATATTCCTAAAGTTTTTTAATGTATAATTTTTTATACTTTCTTTTTTCATTATAAGTAAATGATCACTTTAAAAAGATACCAAAATTTTATAAGTTTCTGGTGTTCAAAACTAGGATCTGCTCCTGATCCCTGCATATTATTTTTTTATGATTTATATTAAAAACCGAAAACACAAATGGGAAAAATACAAACTTTGGGATCTTGTTTACCTCAGGAATGGTAAGAGTAATCTGGGTGATGGGCATGGTGCTCCTGCTGTGTTCATAACATCTACAAACTCAGTAACTGGGATACTTGAACTCTGGTGTGAGTTAAGCATCTAGCTAAATCTGAAACATGATCTCATTAATGGTATTATCTTTTAAGAGAATAGGTGGTGGGGCACCAGGGTGGCTCAACTGGTTGAGTGTCCCACTTCGACTCAGGTCATCATCTCGTGGTTCATGGGTTCCAGCCCCGCATCAGGCTCGCTGCTGTCAGTGTAGAGCCTACTTAGGATCCTCTGTCTCCCACTTCCCAAAAGTCCCCCCCCCACTCTGCCCCATCTCTACCCCTCTCCCACTCACGTTCCCTCACTCTCTCTCTCTCTCTGTGTCTCTCCCCCCCCCCCCCCCCCCCCCCCCCCCCC